>NW_020955136.1:2763116-2799971 GCF_900497805.2 Vombatus ursinus
TCCTCCTCCTCCTCCTCCTCCTTCTTCTTCTCCTCTCTGGCCGCAGCCTCTGCCTTTCCTGCCGCAGCCGCTGCCTCTGCGGCTCCTGCTCCAGCTCCTGCTGCCGTTCGTGCTGCCGTTCGTGCTCCTGCTCCAGCTCCCGCCGCCGCCTGTGCCGCAGCCGTCCCCAGCCGGGGGCGAGGGCTCCTCCGACCGCCGGCGCCGCTGTCAGTGCCGCAGCCCGGGCTGCGACAAGCAAGCCGAGCCGCTCAGCGCCAGAGCCGCGAAGATGGGCAACGCGGCCACCGCCAAGAAGGGCAGCGAGCTGGAGAGCGTGAAGGAGTTCCTGGCCAAGGCCAAGGAAGAATTTCTCAAGAAATGGGAAGCCCCGGCGCAGAACACGGCCCAGCTGGACCACTTCGACCGCATCAAGACCCTGGGCACGGGCTCGTTCGGGCGCGTGATGCTGGTGAAACACAAGGAGACGGGCAACCACTTTGCCATGAAAATCCTGGACAAGCAGAAGGTGGTGAAGCTGAAGCAGATCGAGCACACCCTGAACGAGAAGCGCATCCTGCAGGCTGTCAACTTCCCCTTCCTCGTCCGGCTCGAGTATTCGTTCAAGGACAACACCAACCTGTACATGGTGATGGAGTACGTGCTGGGCGGGGAGATGTTCTCCCACCTGCGGCGCATCGGCCGCTTCAGCGAGCCCCACGCACGCTTCTATGCTGCCCAGATCGTGCTGACCTTCGAGTATCTGCACTCGCTGGACCTCATCTACCGGGACCTGAAGCCCGAGAACCTCCTCATCGACCAGCACGGCTACATCCAGGTGACAGACTTTGGTTTTGCCAAGCGCGTCAAAGGCCGGACCTGGACCCTGTGCGGGACCCCCGAGTACCTGGCCCCCGAGATCATCCTGAGCAAGGGCTACAACAAGGCCGTGGACTGGTGGGCCCTGGGGGTGCTGATCTACGAGATGGCGGCGGGCTACCCCCCCTTCTTCGCTGACCAGCCTATCCAGATATATGAAAAGATCGTTTCCGGCAAGGTTCGCTTCCCCTCTCACTTCAGCTCCGACCTGAAGGACCTGCTTCGCAACCTGCTCCAGGTGGACCTCACCAAGCGCTACGGAAACCTCAAGAACGGAGTCAACGACATCAAGAACCACAAGTGGTTCTCCACCACCGACTGGATCGCCATCTACCAGAGGAAGGTGGAAGCCCCCTTCATCCCGAAGTGCAAAGGCCCCGGCGACACGAGCAACTTCGAAGACTACGAGGAGGAAGACATCCGAGTCTCCATCACCGAGAAGTGCGCCAAGGCGTTCGCTGAGTTCTAGGCGTGGCCCCCTGGGGGTTTCCGTTGGGGGGCGGGGGGGGGGGGTTGGATTGAGCAGCCTGAAGGCCCCAGATTTCCTGGCATATTCTGGTCTCCCTAGGGAGATCAGAAAGCTGAGGTGTTTGTAGGGCACGAGGGAGATTCACATACCAGAGGGCCCCCCTTCCCTCTCCTCCCCTATCCCCACTGCTTTCCCCTGCTGGCTTACCCCAACAGGTAGACCCCGTGGCTGGGTTCCCTCTGCTCTATGCCCAACTCCATGCAAGTTGTAAGTCAGTTTTCCAGCCCAAGCCTTACCATCATCACCAAACCAAGATGCAGCTTTTTTCCACCCCAGCTCCCTACCCTGGGTGGTATAGTTGTCCCACAGGTCAGGCCCTTGCTTTGGGAACTCCTCAAGATTCCATTGGTGCTGGATAGTTAGAGTAGGGGAGCCAGAGGGACCCCAAGTTGGAAACCCTACAATTCCTAAGACTGCTGCAATTCCCTATTCTCCTTCATCCTCTTCCTAACCTCTCCCTATAACCTTAGAAGCTAATCCATGGACAAAAAGACAGGCAGACGTAACCAGTTCCCCCGCAGAGAGAGATCTTGCCTAGGAAGAGGTTTTAGGAAATTCAGTTCGAGCTCCTTTATATTAAAAAAAAAATTTTTTTTTAAATATTATTTAGGTTGTATTTGCCCCTCCCTCCCTCATTCCCTCCCACCATCCCTACCTAGCTGTCTCAAATAGATTTTAATGTGTCTGGATTTGCCTAGGTTGAAGGCCGTGGAGCTTTTCACCTCTGGGATCTCAGCAGATGGTTTGAGCTAGGTCTATGGCCTGTGGAAGGGGATTTTTTGCTGCTGATCTCAGCCAGGAGGGGGTTGTGAAAACAATTGCTAGAGCCCCATTGGGGGTATCCTGCCAAATTGGAAAGAGCCTTGCCTATCCCCACTCCCCAACTCCCAATGATTTCCCTCCCTCAGGACCTTCCCCACTCCCCAGTCTTGCCTCCCTGAGGCTAGGGAGCAAGAAAGAGCGTTTCCCCACCCCCACCCCACCCCACCCAGGCTAACTGGTTTTTGATCCCTGCCAAAGAGGTCTCCCAGAAATTCCTGGGCCACGCCTACAATTTAGCCATTCTTATCTATAGATTTTTTAATCCCCAGACACTGATTTTCCCACTGTCTGGGATCGTCACTCCCCAGAAGCTTGTTGGAGGATATAGCCCACCCTGGGTGGGGAGAGGAGGAGGGAGTGGGGGGAAGGGGGAGCTGGGAGAAAGGGAACAGGAAGTGGCATAGCTCTAAGGTATAGAGCTTCCTTTTGCCCTGGGAATGCCAATTTTATTCACCTGGTGGCCTTGCCACCTTTCCCCATTCCCAGAAGCCCCCTCCATCTGGCTTAACTGACAGTTATCCATCGCTCCTCTCACTAGCCCCCTGTTGAGGCTTCTGAATTATCCTAATTGCTTCCCTTCTCTCTAGCAAATAGCTCTATGGAGAGTAGTCATCTTCTCTCCATCCCCCTTCGCTTGTGTGTCCCTCTCTCAAATTTCCCCCACCCTTGGAGGAGCTCAGAGGCCAGACAGAGGGGTGGGGGAATACCTGAGAGATTCAACCTGTGTGATTCCAAGACATCTGTTTCACGGAAATGACTTCCGCTATAATGGTGTGCTTTGTTGTGAACATTATTTGAAATCCATTACCAATAAAGTTTTGTTTTAAAAAAAAAATCTCATTTACCAGCTGTGGTGTGTGTGTATGTGTGAGGGGTGGGGGTGGGGGGAAGGGAAGAAGGGATAGAGAAAGGGGAACAGAGAGAAGGGAGGGGGAGAGGGAATGAGAGAAATAGAGGGAAGGAGAGGGAGAGGAGAGATAGGAGGGGGAAGGGGAGTGAGAAGAGAGGAGAAAAGGTGAGAAAGAGGAAGAGATAAGGGAGGGGGAGAGAGGGGAGGGGGAGAGAGACAGTGAAAACTGAGAAGGGGAAGGGAAAGAAATAGGAGAAAGGGAATGCAGAAAAAAGAAGGGAGGGGAGAGGAAAAGAGAATGGAGGAAGGGAATGCAGAGAAAAGGGAGGAGGAGAATGCAGAAAAAGGAAGGGAGGGGGAGAGAGAAAGAGAAGGGAGGGAGGGAAGGACAGAATGCGGAGAAAAGAAGGGAGGGGGAGAGAGAGGAGGGAGGGAGGGAATGCAGAAAAAAGGGAGGGGGAGGATGGAGGAGAAGGAGAAGGGAGGAGGAAAGGGAGAGAGAAAGAGAAGGGAGGGAGAAAGGGGATAGAAGGGAGGGGGAGAGGGAGAGAGAAAGGAGAGAGAGAGAAAGGGAAGAGGCAGAGGGAGACAGAGGGGAAGGGAGGAGAGAAAGATGGGAGAGCAGGAGAGAAGAGAGGGGGAGAAGGAGTGAAAGGGAGAAGAGGAGAGAGGAGAGAGGGGAGGGGAAGAGGGAGAGAGAAGAGAGGAGGAGAGGGAGATAGAGGGGAAGGGGAGAGGGGAAGAGAAGGAAAAGGGAAAGCGAAGGGAGAGAGAGAAGGAAGGGAGAGAAGGAGAAAAAAGGGAGGGGAAGGGACAGCTAGGTGGCACAGTAGATAGAGTTCCAGCCCTGGAGTCAGGAGCTCTTGAGTTCAAATCCGGCCTCAGAGACATGATATTTACTAGCTGTGTGACTCTGGGTAAGTCACTTAACCCAGATTGCCTCACTAAAAGTAAAGGGGGGGGGGAGAGGGAATGAGAGGAAGAGGAAGGGGGAGAAGGAGAAAGAGGGAGGGGGAGCAAGGAGAGAGGGAAGGAGGAGCGGGAGAGAAAAGGGAGGGGTGAGAGAGGGGAAGAGGAGAGGGAAAGAGATGGAAGGGAGAGAGAGGAAGGACAAAAAGGAGAAGGGAAGGGAGAGGGAGATGGAAAGAGAAGGGAAGGTAAGAAAGTGACATGGGGAAAGGGTGAGAGAAAGAGAAGGGAGGGAGAGGAAGGAAAAAGAAGGGAGGGGGAAAGGGAGATAGAAGGGAGGGTAAGAGAAAAAAGAAGAGAGGAGGAGAGAATAGAGGTAAATAGAAGATGAGAGTGAAAAAGAGGGAGAGGAGAAGAGAAGGGGGAGAAAGAAATAAGGGGAGAAAGAAATAGGGGAAGAGGAGGAGGAAGGAGATGGGAGGGAGAGGAAGGAGTAGAAAGAGAAAGGGGGGAGAGAGAGGAGGAAAAAGAGAAGGGAAGAGGAGAGAAAGAATGGATGGGAAAAGGAGAGAGAGGGGAGAGGGGAAGGAGAAAGAAGGGAAGGGGAGAGGGAAAGAGAAGGGAGAATCAGACAGAGATTGAAAATGAGAGAGAAGGGGTTATTTCATGCAGCAAGGCCTCAAAGGAGAAAAGAGAAGATTGGATCAAATGCACAAGTGGAAGGGTTGACCTTGGAAAAAAGGAAGGCCCCGCTTTTATCTGAAATAAGAAGGAAGGAAGAGCTGACAGGTAGATGGTTAGAGAGTTTGCTAAGAATGAGGAGAAATCTCTATAGAGATGACCTCAGTTTCCTCAGTGAAGTTGGAAGAGTGAGGGCATCTACTGAGAGGGGCTTGAGAGGAGAAAAGAAGCCGGTAACATGGCAGTTTGGAAGAGTGAGGTGGGCAGCACCTCTTCCATTCATCTTCTTAATGATCATAAAGTGGGTTAGGGTTTTCAAAGAACAGCACATCCATGCTACAGCAGCCCCAGTGCAGTGGGCACTGCATGGGGTATTATAGGTGAGCAAATCGAGGCTCAGAGAGGTTGATACTTGCTCATAATCACACAGCTGGGAAGCTTCTGAGGCAGCAGTCAAATGCGAATTCAACAATCCTGCTGAGAACACACTGGGTGAGTGGCCAGTTAATTTCCATATTCAGGTTTCTCATATACATGAGATTTTTTGTAAAGGAAAAAAATAAAACCCAAATCACTCCTAAAATGAACAGAAGTTGAGGAAATTGAGTGACCGTCAATACCAGTGACAGGCCTAAAGACATACCTGAGCAGTAGCATTGTGGAAAGTGCACTGAGTTGGGAGTCAGAGGGCTTGAGATCCAAATAAGATTTTGACACATCACCTCTGTGACTTTGGGTTAGTCACTTCAGTCTCCTCTTCTGCTAAATGAGGTGGCAGAACTAGGTGCCTTTGAGGTCTTTTCTAGCTCTGACATTCTGTGATCTTATTTTACTATGATGTATGTCAATTATAATGAGGATTAATAAAAGAATGATTGGTCATATTTATATAGTACTTTTATAATGAAGGTAATAAGGCCATGCCACCCCTACCACCCCCACTTCCCTCCATCTGTTGGATTAGGGCCTGTGGCAACTTGTAACATATGTGGAGCTGACCCCATACCCTAGCCTCTTCTTTTGGGGCCCCAAATCAGGCTATTTCTGGTGACTTGTACTCTGGCCCTTGTTAAAGGACATATGCAACCAAAGGCTGTTGCTTGGGCCCTTGGAACTCGTCAAAGAGGGCTGTGTCAGAGATGATTGGCAACTAAGAAGGAAGACCCACTTACTGACACACTTCAGATATAGCACAGCTTTGATTCCAGACCACCACAAGAAAGCGAGTCACATGCATTTTTTGGATTCCCAGTGCATATAAAAGTTATGTTTACACTATGTGTAGTCTATTAAGTGTGCAATAGTATTTTGTCTAAAAAAAAGTACCTACCTTAATTAAACATACTTTATTGCTAAAAATGCTAACCATCATGTGAGCCTTCAGTGCGTCATAATCTTTTTGCTGGTGGAGGGTCTTGTCTCGATGCTGATGGCTGCTGACCTATTGGGGTGGCGATCGCTGAAGGCTGAAGCAGCTGTGCCAATTTCTTAAAATAAGACAACAATGAAGTTTGCTGCATTAGTTGACCTTTCCTCTCGCTCGAACACTTAGGGGCCATTTTAGGGTTATTAATAGGCCTAATTTCAATATTATTGTGTCTTAGGGAATAGGAAGACCTGAGGAGAGGGAGACAGACAGAAGGGCAGGTCAGTGGAGCAGTCAGAACATACACAACAACATTTATCAATTCAGTTCGCTGTCTTACATGGGTGTGATTCGTGGTGCCCCAAAACAATTACAATAGTAACATTTTGCAAAGATCACTGATCCCAGATCACCATAATAGATGTAATAATCATAATGAAAACATTTGAAATGTTGCAAGAATGATCCAAATGTGATGCTGAGAAACAATGTGAGCACATGCTGTTGGAAAAATAGAGCTGATAGACTTGCTTCATGAAGGGTTGCCACAGACCTTCAATTTGCTAAAAGTAAACAAAATGCAATATCTGCAAAGCACAATAAAGCAAAGCGCAATAAAACAAGGTATCGCTGTATTTAGTAGACTTAGCCGAGATAACTTGCAGTCTCATTCTCTCTCCTGTACTCCTTGGAACGTGTCACTTGCAACTCAGGCAGCCTCTACTTCATGAAGTCTTGACGATAAAGGAGGCTGCATGTTCACGGCATGGAGAACATTTGTGTATCTCAATGAGCCTGAGATGGAACTGAAGTCCTTATTTGATCCATCTGCTTTGCATTTCCGAGAATGATGTTTCTGGGATGCATGGAACACAGGCCCCAGTCCAACAGATAGGGGAGGGGGTTTCGTGATTACCTCTATTTCACTTTTTATACATAATCTAACTTGATCCATGTAACAGTTATCAGGTGAGTGCTATCAATTGTTTAAAAACAGATCTTTGATTTCTGGTGAGAAACTCCCTTCACCAATACAGATTGGCAACTCTTATTCTTAAAGATTTCCCTGGAGGTAACCATGGAGTTATATGACTAGCCCAGAGTAACCCAGCTAGACCAGTGTAAGGAGCCCTGGATTTGGAATAAGAAAATCCTGCTAGAAATCACATTTGTCATTTACTATCTATGTGATCATCAGCAAGTCATTTAAACCTCTTGGGGCCTTCATTCCCTCATGTTTCCTTAGTTTCTTATGTGTCCGGTACATAGTAAGTACCTAATATATGCTTGTTTCCTTCCTTTCCTTCATTTCAAAAATGATGGTGCTGGACTAGGTGACTCTGAGGACCCTTCCAACTGGCAATCTATGATTCTGTGATATGCCAACCATCCACTATGTCTCTCTTTTTGGAAATTCTCAAGAGTATTCATCAATTAACTTAACAAACCTTTATTAACCACCTACTATATGCAATCATCTACATGATGACTAAGTTGTTGGATGATATGTCAACAAGCATCTATTTAGTGCTTACTATGTGCCAGGCACTGTGCTAAGTACTAGATAGATAGTAGATAGATAAATATGTACATACCTACATCATTGTTATTCAACTGTGTCTGACTTTTCATGACCCCGTGGACCATATCATGCCAATAATGTCCATGAAGTTTTCTTGACAAAGATACTGGAGTGGTTTGCCATTTCCTGCACCAATGAATTAAGGCAAATAGAGGTTAAGTGACTTGCCCAGGGCCAGCAAGTATCTAAGGCCGGATTTGAACTCAGGTCTTCCTGACTCCAGGCGCAGTGCTCTATCTGCTGAGCCCCTTAGCTGCCTCATACACACATAGGATAGAGATGTTTCTGACCTTGCTTAGGGGATTCCAAAAATCTTTTAGCTCAAAAAGACCCTAGAGATTGTCTGATACAAGACCCTCATTTTATAGGTGATGAAACTGGCCCGCAGACCAAAAGTGGTTTTCTTGAGGTTCTTCAACTCATCTGTAAAACAAGGGCCTTGCCTCATGATGGAAAATGCAATCCACATCCAGAGAAAGAACTATGGAGTTTGAATGCAGATGGAAGCATACTACTTGCTATTTTTTTTTCTTCTGTTGTGTTTTGTTTCCTCTTTCTGGTGGTTCCTCCTATTGGTTCTAATTCTTACTTACAACATCACTAATGTGAAAATATGTTTAATAGGAATGTATATGTATAGTCTATATCAGATTTTGCACTCTCTTGGGGAGGGAGGTGGGGAAGGATGGGGAGAAAAAATTAAAACTCCAAAGATTATGGAAGTGATTGTTGATAAATCAAATTAATTAAAAAAAAAACAAGGGCCTTGGATTAGATGATCTCTAGGTCCTTCTAGCTCTAGATACCATGAATCCCATATAAATAAATAACAGAATCCAGACTAGAAGCAAGGTCTTTTGGCCCCCAGGTAGGCCAAATCAAAAATGGTTTTATTCAGCTATTCATAGTTCAGGACCAGTTGTAGAAAAGGTCATTTAAAATCATAAAAAATAAAAGACTTGGCTTAGATGGTCTCCCAGGTATAACTGTAAGTTGTTAGAACTCTATAGCCTCCTGAAAATGATGATTTATATTGATGGTATTGATTGCCTTGATCATTTCAGGAAATGTCAATATAACTAATGCCAGCCTAATCACTCGTAGCCAGCATTAAGTGGACAGTTTTCAATCATTTTTAGCTTATCAACATCCTTGCAAAATTGCCATAAACCATGTGAGACAGTCTTAGAGGAAATCATTTTAACATTCCCATTGCATAACCTCATTCAATCTCCATTACATGTAGGACAAATATTATTTACGCAATCAAAATGGTACTCCACACAGCATTACCAGGGCACAGAGGAAAGACCACTGAATTTGGAGTTAGAGGGCAACAGTTTGAATCATGGCCCTTCTAGTTACCTTCTGCATGTCTTTGGGTAAATCGCTTCCACTTTCTGGAGCCCATTTTTTTTCCTTTGCAAAATGAGTAGGTTGGCCTCAATCATCCCTAAGGTCCTTTTCTGCTCTTATAAAACCCTTTGTAGAGGAAAGAAAATTCTAGTCATTTACATTGGGTTTCTGCTGTTTTTTTTAAAGGTTTCATCATCTTATTTTAATAATTAATTACACAACAGAAACTAATTGTCTATCCTAGGAGAATGGGTTGCAAAAGAGCTAAATAACTTCTGTGATTCTGCCATCAACACACAATGAAAACCTTCAATCCCACGAGGTCCTGGCTAGCCTTCACACTCTAAGCATTGAAGCAAAGAATGCACATTGGAGTTGTTCAATGCCAATAACACAGCATTGCCTTAAACAAAGATGGATCAAGATCCCCACTTACCAGTAGCATCTCTAATGTATAGCAGATGGACTGGCTGGGACTTATTTCCAGTCACACAATAGAACCTCCATTAAATATGTTCCCAATATTTCCTATTGTAAATTTCTTTCCCATATAGTCCTAAATATGTTTTCTTGAGCATAACAAAACGGGCAACAGGATGAATTGACAGTGATTCTTTCTTATATCTCTGCTCGAAATAATGCTTAGACACCATGAATCAAGAGATTCTTGTAGGAAGTACATTTTATTTAGAGATATGTAGGCTGCTATAGACATGTGGATAATTTAAAAAAAAAATGCAGAATCAGGAAGTGATGTTATTTATTAAAGATAACTGTCTATCACATATTTGGCTTCTCCCAGAATTATGGGCATGGGAATTTGACAGATAAGAACAAATCAACAAATTGCCATACACAGAACCTGCATTCAAGTAGAAATAAAAATGGTGAAATCCATAGAATTCCAATGCTAGAGAAGACTTTGGATGTCATTTAGTTCAGCTCTGACCTGAAGAATGAATGCTTGCCACCATATCCCCATATCATTCAGCCTCTGAACACCTCCAGTCATGGAAAACTCACTATCTAATGAGGCAGCCCATTCTCTAGACTGGTTCCAGAACTCGGAAATCAAGTAATCACTGGAGTAAATTAGAATGGACAAAATCTTCTATGGTGGGCACAAATGAAGTAAACCATCAGTGAAAGAACAGAGCCAGGAAAATGATGTTATCTGATTGATTTAAATTTTTTAGCCTCTCTAGTTCCCAGTGAACTCATCTACTTATCAATTGAGGCAGAATCCAAGAGAAGACAGAAGGAGAAAATCGAGTAAGCAGGAGCTAGCTGGAGGAAGCAGCTATTATAGGGGGCCTGATTTGGCCACTGGGTTTTGCTCTATGTTTCCTGGCAGCAAAGACAATGGGGAAAGAGGATGAACTCAATAGCTTTCATTGTCTAACAAAAGACAGAAAACAGTCATCTGCAAAGAGAAGTGTTGTTCTTGTGAGTTGAGAAATTCACTGCACAACATAGTGGTCAGTGTCTTTCCACCTATGAGGCAAAAACTCAACTCTCTTGGATGATTCAACCATCGACCCCCTACCAAAGGCAGGGTTACTTGACACAACTCACCAGTATTTCAGCCAGAACTGGAGGTAAATTGGTCCAGAAACCTCAGCTTTCTAATGGTCTCAAGTACTAAAGAACAGAACTCGGAGAATCTGGGTGAATGCCACGTTCCGGTCAGTCTTTCTCTGACACTAGAGGTTAGATGTCAAATGTCTAAAATGATCTCTGAACAGATGATCTTGAGCAGATCATTTAGCCTTTTTGACCTCAGTTTACTCATCTACAAAATGGAGATAAGAACACTTGTACAACCTATCTCAAAGGTTTGTTGTCAAATCTGGATCTCAATTCATACTAAAATCCTCTGTAACTAATTGCTTACTATTATATATTACTTACTTTTATATATTATATTACTTTCATATATTTATACTTATATATTTATATACTTTACATATATTACTATTATATATTACTTTTGTATATTGTATTATATTACTTTTATGTACTTACATACTTTTACATATTATATATTACTTACTATTATATATTATATATAGGCTATGTTCAAAGAATGCATGTGGTGGGTTTCTCTGTAGACAGGTTAATTTGTCAGCCAATCATGTTCCGATGAGGTACCACTATGAACCCTAGTGCTGGACCTGAAATCAGGAAGACCTGACTTGAATTCCAGCATCAGATACTTAGCTATGGGATTCACTATCTGTGGTGGGCAAGTCACTTGACCTCTCTTACCCTCAGTTTTCTCATCTATAAAATGAGAGAAATAAAAACATCTACCTCCCCAGGTCATTGTAAGAATCAAATGAGATAACATACAGAAAGTGCTTTGCAAACATTAAATTGCTATATAAATGTTAGCTATTATTTTAATTATTATTATTACCATTATTATTATCATGGAACTCCAGTAAAGAGGTTGGAATCATACAGCAGAAAGATCGATTATGTTAGCACCAGAGGACTTGGATTCTAATCCTGACTCTGCTACTTTACTAGTTGTGTAGCTTTTAATAAGTCACTTTGCCTCTTTGGCCTTCAATTTTCTCATCTGTAAGATGACAACAATAGACTAGATGCCCTCTGAGGTCCCTCCCTGTTGCAGGTCTTGCTTGATCAAAGTCCTGACTATGGAGCTCCTTCTAACAGGCGACATTAACACAAATGAAAACAACTCTGAGGCTCTCAGGGGTGGGGAACCTGCAGCCTCAAGGCCACATGTGGCCCTCTAGGTCCTCAAATATGGCCCTTTGATTGAATCTAAACTGCACAGGACAAATCCATCTATTCTGTTCCCCACCTCCGTATCTACCTCATATCCACCAGCAAAGATAACAAAAGAAAGAGGACAATTGTTGGAGGGGCTGTGGGAAGACAGGCATATCAATGCACAATTGGTAGAGCTGTAAATTGGTCTGGCTATTTTGGAAAAAGTCACTTTGACCAAATACCTTTGACCGATATACCCTCTGACCAAATGATACCACCAATGGTACCAAGGAGATCGAACAGCAGAGGGAAAGGACCCATATGTACAAAAAGTATTTATAGGAGCACTTTTTGAGTAGCAAAGAAATGAAACCAAAGTGCATGCCCATCCATTTAAAAAGGGCTTAACAAACTGCCATGTGTGAATGTGATGGTATATCATTACACTGTGAGAAATCTCTTAATATGAAGAATTTATAGAATCTTGGGAAGACTTACAGAAAATAATGAAGAGCAAAGTATGCAGCCCGAAAATGGCCACAATAGTATAAGGGAAAATGCCACTAAAAGACAGAAGAATTCTGAACAAGACAGAAGTCAAATGTGACTCCAGAGAACTAGTGATGAAGCATACTCCTCACTAATCTGAGAACAGAGATTTTGGTTTCTGGTCTCAAGAGTGCTGGGGCACTACTTGCTCTCTCGTTCTAAAGAAGCCCCTCTCTCTGGACTGACAGGTATGGACCAGGTTTAGTACTGGGGGACATTGGCCCCTAAAGAGTGGGGAGTCAGGCTTTTTCTCAAATTCTCTGTCCCTTAACCCATCCACTCCAGAGCCCCAAGCAGGATGATGTTTAAGTTTTGCTCATATTTAGCATCTCCCCCGAAAGAAGGAGAGAATGGTAATTCATGAACAATGTAGATCAGGCATAGGAAATCTATTTATTTCTTCCACTCAAAATATATTCTTTTTTCCACTCATTTATCTTTGTTTTTTTGTTTTGATTGGCTCATTCTTTTTTTATTAATTTATTTATTTTTAGTTTTCAACATTCATTCTATAAGCTTTTGAGTTTTAAATTTTCTCCCCCTCCCCACCTCCCTCCCCAAGACAGTGTGCAATCTGATATAGGCTCTATACATATATTCCTATTAATTATTAATACATATTAATAATAGGAATTATTAATAATCCCTATTATTATCTTCACATTAGTCATGTTGTAAAGAAGAATTAGAACCAACTGGAGGAACCATGAGAAAGAAGAAACAAAAAACAAAACAGAAGAAAAAAAAACAGCAAATAGTATGCTTTGATCTGCATTCAGACTCCATAGTTCTTTCTCTGGATGTGGATAGCATTTTCCTTAATGAGTCTTTTGGAGATGTCCTAGATCCTTGCATTGCTGCGAAGATCTAAGTCTATCAAAGTTAGTCATCACACAATGTGGCTGTTACTGTGTACAACCTTCTCCTGGTTCTGCTCACTTCACTCAGCATCAGTCCATACAAGTCTTTTCAGGTTTTTCTGAAGTTTGCCTGCTCATCATTTCTTATAGCACAATGGTATTCCATTACATTCATATACAACAACTTGTTCAGCCATTCCCCAATTGATGGGCATCCCCTCAATTTCCAATTCTTTGCCACCCCAGAAAGAGCTGCTATAAATATTTTTGTACATGTGGGTCCTCTTCCCATTTTTATGAACTCTTTGGGATACAGCCCTAGAAATGGTATTGCTGGGTCAAAGGGTATGCACATTTTTATAACCCTTTAGGCATAGTTCCAAATTGCTTTCCAAAATGGTTGGACCATTTCACAACTCCACCAACAATGCATTAGTGTTCCAATTTTCCCGCATCTTCTCCAGCATTTATCATTTTCCTGTTTTGTCATGTTAGCTAATCTGATAGGTGTGAGGTGGTACCTCAGAGTCATTTTGATTCACATTTCTCTAATTAATAGTGATTTAGAGCATTTTTTCATATGACTATAGATAGCTTTAATTTCTTCATCTGAAACTGCCTGTTCATATCTTTTGACCACTTGCCAATTGGGGAATGACTTGTATTCTTATAAATTTGATTTAATTCTCTATATATTTTTATAAATGAGGCCTTTATCAGAGAGACTGGTTGTAAAAAATATTTCCCAGTTTTCTGCTTTCCTCCTAATCTTGGTTGCATTGGTTTTGTTTGTGCAAAAACTTTTCAATTTAATGTAATTAAAATTATCCATTCAAAATATGTTCTTAAAACACAAAAGATTCACAAGTGTGTGCTGACAGACTTAAACGTAGAATAGAAACTTATAACTACTACTATACTCTCCTGTGAGATAGATATTTAAGACATTTAAAGCATGAAGCATTTAGTGGGTCGATTCAATAGACATCTCACCTTCATCTCAACTCTGTATTATCTAAACAGCTCCCCTAAAATCCATGTCAACTGGCAACCCAGGTCAGGGATCGCACGCATTTGTGACTATCTTCTCAAAGAAATGCTACAAAAACTATAAGGGGTATCTCCCTGCCATGGTGAAGCCAGCACTAATTGTACTTGGAGCCAGAAAACACAGCTATATGACATAATTCTGCTACTTATGCAAGCCTCAGTTTCCTCCTCTGTTAAATGGGGATGAAAAGCATACTTGCACTGCCTATGTCACAGGAGCTTGAGAGGGAAGTGCTCCGTAAACTCTGAAGATCAGAGGACCACAGATCTTAGAGCTGGAAAGGTCCTCCTCATCTAGCTAGGCCAACCTCTGCTTTTGACAGATGAAGAAACTGAGGTCAAGGGAAACAAAGTGACTTGCCCAAAGCCACACAGATGGTAAGTATTAGAGGCGGAACTTGAACTCAGGTCCTATGACTCTGAAGTCAGATTAGTTATTTTTGTAATCTACTCTAATTTTCTCACTTGTAAAATGGGAATCATAGAATTCCCCTTAGAGTCACCTTCCTCCTACCCTGTATGTATTGTATATTTAAGTAACCATTCTTATACCTATTTTCTCCCTCCTTAGAATGTAAGATCTTCGAGGGCAGTCACTATTTTTGCTTTTTACTGGTATCTCCAAGGCTTAGCATGGTGCCTGGCCCATAGTAAGCACTTAATGAACACCTGTTGATTGACTGATTGATTAGAGCTGAACGGGGCAGTAGAGTCGATCCAGTGTAACCCTTATAGTTTTCCAATGAGGAAACTGAATCCCAGGGAAGTAGTGACTTACAGCTTGTAAGCTGGACAGCTCACACAGGTGTTTTGACTCCAAATCCAGGGCTCCTTGTACTGGATCACTTGCGCCTTCTACCTCACAGTCTTTTGCCTTTCTTTGTATCCCCAATGCTTATCACAGTGCCTGGAGTATTTGTTGCTGTTTGGTGGTTTCAGTTGTGTCTGACCCTTTATGACCCGATTAGGGGTTTTCTTGGCAAAGATACTGGTGTGGTTTGCCTTTTCCTTCTCTGGCTCATTTTGCAGATGACGAAACTGAGGCAAACAGGGTGAAGTGACTTGCCCAGAGTCACTTAGCTAGTGAGTGTCTGAGGTCAGATTTGAACTCATGAAGATGAGTCTTCCTGACTCCAGGCCCAGCACAGTCTACTATACCACCTAACTGCCTGTAATATAGTAGATACTTAATAAATGCTTACTGCCTGACTATATACATTGCAAAGCATTGTCCAAAAGGAAGCTATTGTTCCACTCATATTCTTAGGGACTCTCTTTCCCCAATTCCCCCACCCCCACCCCCAAGGAGTGCCTCCTAAATTACAATGTAAGCTACTTGAAGGCAGGAACTGGGCTTTGTTTTTTATATTCACCTGCCCAGTGCTTAGCACAGGGCTTGGCACATCAAAAAGCCCTTGGCATATGTTTTTCCTTCATTTTTCTGACCTTTCATTCAGGGCTTTTTATTGTAGACAACATGTATACTTCTGCAGTCTCCTTGGTTTGGCTGAAATCCCAAGGGAGGCCGCATAACCAGAGCAGTCTTTGTATTGAGACAATACAGAATATCAAGTACAGAAGGAGACACGCACGTTTTAATCAAGACACAGTGCTGAGCACAAGCATCGGAAACTGACTTTCATGCCTTGCTTCTATCGTGGTCTAGCTTGAAAGAGAGTTTTTCACAGAAGATGAAACGAGGCTGATACGGAAGGTAACAATCAACGGTCAGAGAACAGAACATTTTGTGATTCTGCTGAGATGTTCTTGTGAAGGTGATGATGATGATAAAAGAAGAAGAAAAATGATATTTATGTGGTTCTTTAAGGTTTACAAAGTACTTTCCATACACCAGATCAGTGGTGTCAAACTCAAACAGGACCGAGGCCACTAGGTTGTATGTAAAGATCCCCGTGGACCCCATGTTGCCTTAATTTTAAAATGCAATATCAGCTCTGATTTATTGTATTTTTATTTACTTTGTTAAATATTTCCCCATAACATCTTACTCGGCTTTGAGATATACTTTAGGAGTGTCCTAGGCCCCATGAGCCCTAACCCTACAGGCATGTTTGACGTATCTGCTTTTGACCCTCCCAACAGCCCTGTGAGAGTTTACAAATGAGGCAAGTGAAATTAATAGAGGTTAAGTGACCTGTCTAGGATCACACAGTCAAGTGTCAAAAGCAAAATTCGAATCTGGGTCATCCTGACTCTAAGTCCAGGCGTCTGTCTACAAGGCCGTGTTGCCCCTTAGGATGAACTTCAGAGACAAGCATCATTAGATCTAGCAAATAAAAAGCAAAAGCAAAAATGATCCTGAGAGATATGGTGACTGGTAGTTAAGAAACATTCAACTCGGTAAGCAATTCACCAGATTTGTTTTTCTTCCTCTATCATGTTATATAATACAGGTTGTTTACCAAAATTATGAATACATCTAAATACTGCATAGTCCAAAATTATATGCTATAGCCTAGGCAAAGAAAGCATCATTTCTGCACTGAAATGGCCCTTATCACATCTCACCAGTACTACTGTAATAGTTTTTTAATCCTTCTCCCTCTCCATTCTCCATGTAGAGGTATCTATATGGTGTTACAATGGATCCAGAGACTGAAAGACCTGAGTTCAAGCCCTGCTTCAGACACTTACTAGCTATGTGACCCTGGGCAAGTCACTAAATCTCTGCTTGCCTCAGTCTCCTTTACTGTAAAATAGGGATAATCATAGCACCTATGTTTTCTTGAAAAACAAAACAAAACAATGTTAACATTCATTTTAAAATAAAATTTCGAGTTCCAAATTTTCTCCCTCCCTCATCCCTAAGACAGTAAGCAATTTGATATAAGTTATATAAGAATAGCACCTATCTTGCAGAGGATCAAATGAGATAATATTTGTAAAGCACTTAGCACAGTGTCTGGCACTTAGAAGTGCTATATACATGCTTATTCCCTTCTTGAATGCCAAGTTAAGAGATTTGGGACTTGATCTCATAGGCCATAGGGAGCCATTGGAAGTGGGATTTACGGATAGTATCTCACTTGATTCTCCCACCATTCTGTGAATATTAGATGTTATTATTTTCCCCATTCTACAGATGGGGAAACCGAGGCTGGGAGATGTGAAGTCACTTACCCAGGATCACACAGTATGGAGGGAGAAGAATCTAGAAATGATATTCTGGCAACAAAGGTAGAGGATGGAACAGAAGGGGGAAAGGTTCTGGAAGCAGGGAGTCGAAATAAGGAAGCTCTGAAATGCTGAAAGCCAACACTAGGCTAATGGTAATGGGGGCAGGGGGGACAATAAAATGCAGGGAGAAAACAGAGAGAGTCAAGGAGTTGACCAGAAACAAAAGAGAGAGACTGTATAGCCAAGCCACTAAAAGTAAAATCAAGTACTTTTGTTACTTCCCAGAACCAATTCCTGGGGGTAGCATCTCAAACAGACCCCAGTGATACCAAATTCTGCAGGGGAATGGAAGTCAAATTGCTTACTGTCTTAGGGATGAGGGAGGGAGAAAATTTGGAACTCGAAATTTTATTTTAAAATGAATGTTAACATTGTTTTGTTTTGTTTTGTTTTTCAAGAAAATATAGGTGCTATGATTATCCCTATTTTACAGTAAAGGAGACTGAGGCAAGCAGAGATTTAGTGACTTGCCCAGGGTCACATAGCTAGTAAGTGTCTGAAGCAGGGCTTGAACTCAGGTCTTTCAGTCTCTGGATCCATTGTAACACCATATAGATACCTCTACATGGAGAATGGAGAGGGAGAAGGATTAAAAAACTATTACAGTAGTACTGGTGAGATGTGATAAGCCCTTGAGCCCAGACCAGGAGCCAGGGCAGAAGCTGCAGGAGGGCTTTAAGGCGGACTTTACTGTCGGTGTGGAGGGGCACAGAAATGTTGCACCAGTGGAGCCCACAAGGTGCCCCTCTGGAATATTTGAAAGCTCACCAGCTATTCTTTTCTGGATGATGTCTCAAAGTGAAAGAGATAAAGCAGACAACAGAATCACTGAGCTGGGAGGGAGGGACTGCTGAGCCCATCTAGGCAGAGCTGTGTCTGAATCAGAATTCCCTTCACGGCCTCCCTGGTAAGGAAGGCCTTGTCCAGCATGACAGAATTTTCTAAACCTAGCATGCTATTATGCCATATGCCGTAGGATCGAGCCACTGTGAATTGTAAGGAAGCTGAGATTCCATCTCGTCTGAACCCATTCAGTTTACGGATGAGGAACCAGAGATTCACAGAGGGAAGTGTCATACGCAGGGTCAAAGATGGAGTAAGTGAGTCGAGATTTGAACCCAGATGGTCTGACTCCAAATCCACCATTTTCCCTGCATCATAGTGACTCCACCAAGGCCTCGGAATCAAAAGACCTGGGTCGGAATACTAACTCTGCCATTTATTGGATGTGTGACCTTGGGCATGTCCTTCTACTTTGCTGAACCTCTCAGTTCCCTCATCTGTAAAATATCGATAAAAATATTTGTCCTCTTCTCCTTCCAGGGTACAAAACATCCAATTTAAGACATTGGGGTCTGATGACCTGAGTTTAAATTCCACATCTGGAACTTACTGACTGGGTGACCTTGAGTAAGTCACCGAACTTGTCTAGGTATCAGATGACTCATTTGCAAAATGAAGGGGTTGGACCAGATGCTTTCTGAGGTCTCCTCCAGCCCTAAAGGTAGGATCCTATGTAGATCTTCAAGGTCCTCTAGTCCAAGGTCATCTAGTCCAACCACCTCATTTTTCAGAGGAAGAAACCGAGTCAGGGAAAAGCGAAGTGAGTTAATCAAGGTCACATAAATAAATAAATAAATAAATAAATAAATAAATAAATAAATGCCAGAGCCAGGATTCAATTCAATTCAATAAACATTTATTAAGTGCCAGGCACGGTACTCAGCGCTGGGATTCAAATTAGGCCCTCTAACTTCCAATCGGAGGCTCTGTACCACAATTGAGACATTATTATGGTCTTGTTAGGAAGTGTTCTTCCATGACCACTGGCACTAAGGCTCCAGGCTCCTTCAGGCAATTAGAGAACCACAGCGGTATTTGTCAAGCATCATTCCCCAACCAGGGTCTTAAGTGCCATTTCCTGGACGATAGCCCTTTAAAGGCTCCTGCAAAGCTAACCATCCTCATTGTCTCTGCCAATGCTGATGAATAGCCAATTGTAAGTAATCCACATTTCCCAACACACATTGGCCCCAGGAGGTGTGGTCTACTGAGGAGAATTGCAAAGAGCTTAGAAGAAACACCAGCTCTTTGATAGGGTAATTCATGCACTAGTGACATTAAGAGGTATCTTCCTGGTTCTCCTTAAAAGCTGCATTCTAGAGATGGAGGGCTATCCAGAGACTGAAGACCTTTAGCATATTAAAACATTATTGACAGGGATGTTCCACAAAGACCATCTAATATGCAAATGGAAATTACAGTTCAGTCTTAACACTGGGGTTGGAAACAATCTAAGTGGCTCAGGGTCAGGGTGTCAGGGTGCTGAAGCTGGAGTTTCAATTCTGGATGGAATCAGAAATGACCTCAAGAAGACGGAACAAAATGAGCAGTCTAGACAGATGCTTCCGCTCAATGTCCTGCCCTCTTTTTCTCCTCTCCCTCCTCCTCCTCCTCCTTCTTTCTCTCTCTGTCTCTCTTTGTCTCCATCTCTGTCTCTCTCTCATCCAGGGCCTTTAGGAAAACTCAAGACACGGTCATTTCCCCAACCAATCACAGATTGATGCCAGTAATGACAAGAATAATACTACACATTGTTCTTATTGTTGGAGGAACAATATTTTCCCCAGGGTCAAAAGAGGAGAATTGTTGACAAAGACACAATTAGGGATCCATGAGTCATATGTATTTTATGTGACAGAGTGTAAGATTTATGCTAGAAAAAGGTAAAATTGCAAATCCTCAGCCCAGAATTCTCTGCATTTTATTTACCCTCCTGGCAACCCTGGGAGAAATTGCAATTCCAAGGATGCATTTGAGGGAGTTGATGGAAAGGGGTGGAGATGGGAGGAGCCATTTGATAGTAGTGTCAGAAGATGAGCCATCTCAACTTCCATCAACTTAAAACTAACCCTTCCAATTTGGCATCTTTTACAGAGGATTTTGGGAGATCTCAAAAAAAAAGGGGGAAAAATCCACAAAAAACCTAAGTCTAGTGCAATGGAAAGAACATCAGGCTAAGTGAGGAGTCAGGAGACATGGGTTCAATTCAACTCAATTCACTTCAACTCAGCAAGCAGTCATTAAACACCTATTATGTGCTAGGCACTGTGCTGGGTACTGGAGACCCAAAGACATAAAGGCAAAATGGCATCTGCCCTAAAGGAGCTCATAATCTATTGGGGATGGGGATGGAGCAATGCAAGCACGATGTATGGGAAAGAGTGCTAGATTTGGAGTCAAAGGTTCTGGGTTAAAAATTCCAGTTCTGCCACTTATTTCTTGTATGATCTTGGATAAGTCACTTTCCATTAGTCAGTTGACAGGCATCTATTAAGTGCTGACTATGTGCCACATACAATGCTAAGTACTGGGGATACAAAGGAAGGCAAAAACCAGTCCTTACCTTGAAGGAGCTTACAATCTAATGGGCCAAAAAGTACTCATCCATAAAAAGAGGGGTTGCATTAGATGGCCTCTAAAGTCTATCTAAGGCCCAGCTAGGTGACGCAGTGGACAGAGCACCAGACCTGGAGTCAGGAAGACCTGAGTTCAAATCCAGCCTCCAACACGTACTAGCTGTGTGACCCTGGGCAAGTCACGTCACCCTTTTTGCCTCAGTTTCCTCATCTGTAGATGAGCTGGAGAAGAAAGTGGCAAACCACTCCAGGATCTTTGCCAAGAAAACCCCAACTGGGGTTATGAAGAGTTAAGACATGACTGAAATGATTAAACAACAACAAAAGACCCTCTGTTTGATCTCTAATCCTATGATTCTATGAGTTACTACATTCAACTTCCCTATTTATATGGATAATTAAAAACACAGTAATTCCAGGAGCACTAAAAAGTCAGGATGAGGACCAGAACAAAGTTTTATTGGTTAAGACATTTGCCCAGTGGTGTTACCTTGGGCCTCAGTTTATTCCTCTATTAAAAAAAGTTAGACTAGATCAGGGGTTCTTAACTTGAGATGTGAGTTTTTTAAAACAAATATTTTGACGATGGCACTTCCATATAATTGACCTTCTTTGTAACCCCATATATTTTATTTGATGTATTTAAAGCCATTCTTCTAAGAAGGGATCCATAGGCTTCATGTGCTTGTCAGAGGGCTCTGGGATGCCAAACAGGTTAAGAAACCCTAGAATGGATAGCATCACTGGTCCATTCCACCAGAACATTTGCTGGTTCTAGGATTCAGTCATAAACTGTAGCAGACTGGGTAACAGGGCCATTGTCTTCTTGGGCTCCTGCTCCAACACCTTGGGCCTCTGGACTTTCCTCCATATTAGCAGCACTTTATAATGTCTCTTCTTTCACATAGCTCCATACCAGGGTGATTTCTTACCTTTTGGAGATGATGCAAAGGACTGTGGGGCAGCAATTGAGGGCAGTTCAGCTTTACTGGAAGGGAGCCAGGATCAGCCCTTATTAAAAATCCTTGTGAGGAGCTGCCCTTGGATGGTGATGTGTTTGTTCTGAAAACTAATCATGCTTTCTTTGCATCAATAAATAACCTGAGGATGGAACACTACTCTTAAAAGAAGTCAAGAGTTCTGTTTTTCAAAGTGAGTGGGAAGTCTATAGAATTCCCATACCTGGGAATTTTTCCTGCTCATAGTCTAATGAGAACTAAACCAAGGGATAGGCAATGTGGAGACAAAGTTTTTTTTTTTCTTTTTTCTTTTTTTCTTTTTTTGTGAGGCAATTGGGGTTAAGTGACTTGCCCAGGGTCACACAGCTAGTAAGTGTCAAGTGTCTGGTCTGAGACTGGATTTGAACTCAGGTCTTCCTGACTCCAGAGCCAGTGCTCTATCCACTGTGCCACCTAGCTGCCCCATGAGACAAAGTTTTAAGCATTAATAGTTAATACAGTTCAAAGCTCAAGTAAAAATTGTTTATTTCATTATTTTAGAGCTCTGTGATTTTATCAGAGTGGGTAGTCCCTCCACTGATGCAGATTGCAGCCCTTCTATAGCTTATTAGACAGTTAACTTGGTGATACACATGCTCTGTCACTGGGACTTGTACTTAAAGCTTTTTGTAGGTTGGGAGGACTTTCTATAGCTTATTTTCACTGGCATAGCCTTTGAGAATATAAAAGCACCTCTGTGCCAGAAGGAGACCTTGAGTGGATGAAAAACTAATTCAATTCACACAAAAAACTCATCCCCTCAAAAGCACATTAGGGTAGGAGGAGAAAAGGAATAGTTATTAATATAGCCATTTGTATAGGTTGTTGTAAAGATCAAATGAGATAATAATTATAAAGCACTTGGCACACTGCCTGGCACAAAGTGCTATGTGTTAGCTATTATTTTTATTATTATCATCATTATTATTATTATTTAGTATCCACTATGTGCCAGGCACTGTGCTAAGCTCTTTTTATGAATATTATCTCATTTGATCCTCATAACAACACTATGAGGTAGGTATTATTATTATCCTCATTTCACAGTTGAGGAAACTGAGGCAAACAGAGGTTAAGTGACTTGCCCAAAGTAACATAGTTAGTAAGTGTCTGAGACTCCAGGGCTGGTGCTCTATCTACTGTTCCATCAACTGCCTTAATTATTACATTAAAAAAAAACATTCTATAGAATGTACAGTAGGGGAGGGAGCTTGGAGGTCATCTAATTCAGTTCACTTACTTTACAGATTGGCAAACTGAGGCCTAGAGAGATGAAGTAATTTATTTCAGGTGACACTTTGACTGAGGGGCATAGGCCCTAGAACTTTGCAAGACAAGACACAGCATCTTCCCCTAAATTTGCCAATTAAGATGATGAAAGTCTTGGTGAGTCAGCAAAAACATTCATCGTTGAAGGTGGGGAATGACTTGTTCAAGATTATTAAAATGAAAAATTAGCATCAGACCTTTGTGAAAGAAAGCTGGTTTCTTCTCACAAGAGCATCTCCGCTTGGGTTATTAGCTACTCCAACTGAAGGGAAAGGGTTTGAAGTGATGGATCTGGTAACCTTCAGTGGAGGTGAGTAATGGAGTAGACCAGAGGTGGGGTAAGAGGCCTGCTCGTTGACCTGTCACCTGGTGTTACGGACTATAACAAGTGATGCTTTCCCCCTACCCCCCCCCACCCAATTCTTACCACAACTCCTATGCAAATGGAGGAGCGTGAGCACTGAGAAATGGAGACTGAGAAGGCCCGAAATCTGTTCTCTTCACAAATGGTCCCATCGAGGACTATTTTATGCTCCAAATCTGGTTTCAAAGTAAAAGGAACTAAGTGAGAATGATGGAACCACTTAGCTGATGTAGAAAGCATCTTTATTTTGCTAGGAGGATAATAGAAGTGCTGCCCAACACACTCAACACGGGCAAAGCATAGGAAATCTGCTTGCTGTTTACCACAGGCCTCATTCTGCATCATTTGTCTATATCTTGGTGTTATCACCTGTCATCACTTGATTTCTGGAGGCTGAGAAGATCACTGTTGTCTCCTCCATTAGACTGGGAGCTCCTTGTGGGCAGGAGCCTTTCTTTGCATATGTGTAGTATCTCACATATGCCAAGTACTTAATAAAGGCTTGCTGAGTGACTTTCCTCCAGAAGTTCAAATGGGTAAGGCTCAAGTCCTAGAGATTTCTTTGGCCACAGAGATGAGGCAAGGGGCTGGAGTGGACAGAAGATCTATAGCAGAGAGATCATGGCTTTTCTTTTCAAATGAATAATATTTTATTTTTCCAAATTACATATAAAAACAATTTGTAACTTTTTTTTAAATTTAGAGTTCCAAATTCTCTCTCTCCCTCCCCTCCTCCCCTCCCTAAGACAGTAAGCAATTTGATATAGGTTATACATGTGCAATTAGATCAGGGTTTTTTTGAAGGAATGAAGAAGCACTGAATTGGGTTGGGACCAAAAGCAGGAAGAAAGAACCACAGAGGCCACGTGAAAACTTGAGGGCTCAGAGCCAACAAAAAGTCGGAAGCCAGTGAGCAATAGGAATCAAAATGACATAAATTCCGGAGTATCACACCAGATGGGAGGCCAAAGTCCACATAGTCTAAAGCAAGATGTTCACGGAAACAATGTGAGAACCAATCAGTGCAAGGCAGCCAATGGCTTTACCTCTAGAGGACAAGTTATTGAATGGGAGAGATTGTGAGGAAGATACTGCCAAATTGGTTTATAGAATCAAAAGAGCTAGAAAGGACTTCAAGAACCATCTCATCCAACTGTCTTTGCAGGTGTGGAAACTGAGGCCATAGGAGGTGAATTAATTTGGCCAACTGTGCACAGTAGGGTAGTGGCAGGGCCAAGGCTAGAACTCAGGTTTTCTGTCTCCCAGACTTGGTGTATCACATTGAACAAACCAGTCAGAATATAGCTTTGGGTACGGCGTGAGAACACAACTATAGGCCAAGTGAAAAATGTAGTAAAAACAACCTTTGTTTGTTGTTTATAAGACACAGGATTACCAATCCACCTGCTTCTACCATTGTTTAATAGAAATGAGCATGCTGACTGGGTGTTTTGACATCATATAGGCACAGCTTGGGTCTAGTTTTCAGTTGGCAAACTGGTCTGAGACAAGGCTAATCTGGTCATCTCAATTGTCTTCACAACTGACCTTATTACTCACTGACACACAAAGCCCTAGAAGGGGCCTGAGAAACCATGCATTCCCCAATCCCCCCATTGAGAAACAGGGCAGACAGAGTCCCACAGAAGGGAAAGAACTTGCCCAAGGTCCCACAGTGAGTTCAATGCACAGCTAGGAACAGAATGACGATCACTTGATTCCCCAGGCTGCATTTATAGCCACGATGCATTTTTTTTTCACGCAGGGCTTAGGCCCAGCTCTGACGTTAACTGAGTTAGTATGACCTTACGCAAGTCATGTGTCCTCTATGGACCACATGTTCCATATCTATGAAATTAGGGAGTTGGACCAGATGATTCTTTTCTTTTTTCTTTTTTGAGAGGACAGTGCATTTTATTTCCCCCCCCCCCAGTATATTTTTATTTATTTTACTAAACATTTCTCAATTAAATGTAAAAAAAATTTTTTTTAAATTTGAGTTCCAAATTCTCTCCTTCTCTTGCTCCGCTCCCCACTCCTTGAAAAGGCAAGCAACTTAATATAAATTATACACATGAAGTTATGCAAAACATATTTCCATATTAGCCATGTTACAAAAGAGTACACAGACCCCCCCCAAAAAAAAACCTGAGAAAAATAAAATAAAATAAAACATAATGTTTCTATCTGCATTTAGACTCCCATCAGATCTTTCTCTGGAGGTGGATAACATTTTTCATCCTAAGTCTTTCAGAATCATCTTGGATCATTGTGTTGCTAAGACTAGCTAAGTCATTCACAGTTGATCATCATACAATTTTTCTATTACTCTGTCAAATGCTCTCCTGGTTCTGCTCACTTCACCTTGCATCAGTTTATATGTCTTTCCAGATTTTTTGAAACCATTCTGCTCATTATTTCTTCTAGCATAATAGTAATCCATCACAATCATATACCACAACTTGTTCAGCCATTCTCCAATTGATGAACATCCCTTCAATTTCTAATTCCTTACCACCACAAAAAGAGCTGCTATAAATATTTTTGTACATTTAGGTCCTTTTCCTTTTATCTCTTTGGGATACAGATCTGATAGTAGTATTGTTGGGTCAAAGGGTATGCACAGTTTTATAGCCCTTTGGACATAGTTCCAATTTGTTCTCCAAAATAGTTGGATCAATTTATAATTCCACCGAGAGTGTATTAGTGTCTCATTTTTTCCCACATATCTTCCAACATTTTTGTTTTCCTTTTCTGTCATACTAGCCAATCCAATAGGTGTGAGGTGGTACCTCAAAGTTGTCTTAATTTGCATTTCTCTAATCAATTGTAATTCTGAGCATTTTTTATGTGATGATAAATAGCTTTGATTTGTTCTACTGAAAACTATCTGTTCATATCCTTTGACTATTTATTAATTGAGGAATGACTCATATTCTTATAAATTTGACTCAGTTCTATATATAATTGAGAAATGAGTCCTTTATCAGAGAAACTTGCTGCGAATTTTTTCCTCCAGTTTCTTGCTTTCCTTCTAATCTAGGGTACATTGGTTTTGTGCAAAATCTTTTTAATTTAATGTAATCAAAATTATCCATTTCATGTCCCACAATCTCTCTCTCTTGTTTGGTTATAAATTCTTCTCTTATCTATAGATCTGACAGGTAAAATTTTCTATGTTCTCCTAATTTGCTTATGATATCACTCTTTATGTCTAAATCATGTATGTGTTTTGACCTTATCTTGGTTTATGGTATTAGATGTTGGTCCATACCTAGTTTCTGCCAAACTGTTTTCCAGTTTTCCCAGCAATTTTTGTCAAATAGTGAGTTCTTGTCCCAAGAGCTCAGATCTTTAGGTTTATCAAACACTAGATTATCATGATCATTTACTACTGTGTACTGTCTACCTAATTTATTCCACCGACCCACTGCTCTGTTTCTTAGCTGGTACCAGATTGTTTTTGATCATCACTGCTTTGTAATGCATTTGGATATGTGGTACTGCTAGGCCATCTTCCTTCACTTTTTTTTCATTGATTCCCTTGATATTCTTGATCTTCTGTTCTTCCAGATGAATTTTGTTATTGTTTTTCCTAGTTCTATAAAATAATTTCTGGTAGTTTGATTGGTATGGCAGTGAATAAGTAAATTAATTTAGATAGAATTGTTATTTTTATTATATTGGCTCAGCCTATCCATGAACAATTAATATCTCTTCAATTGTTTGATATGACTTTATTTGTGTGAAGAGTGTTTTGTAATTGTGTTCATGTAGTTCCTAAGTTTGTATTGGCAGATAGATTCCCAAGTATTATATGTTATCTTCAGTTATTTTAAAAGGAATTTCTATTTCTGTCTCTTCCTTTTGGACTTTGTTGGTAATATATAGAAATGCTGATGATTTATGTGAGTTTATTTCATATCCTGCAACTGTGCTGAAGCTGTTAATTATTTCTACTAGTTTTTCAGCTGATTTTCTAGGATTCTCTAAGTATGCTATCATATTGTCTGCAAAGAGTGAGTTTTGTTTCTTCATTGCTTATTCTAATTCCCTCGATTTCTTTTTCTCCTGTTATTGCTATAGCTAGCTTTCCTAGTACAATATTACATAATGGTGGTGATAATGGGCATCCTTACTTACCCTCTGATCTTACTGGGAAGGCTCCTAGCTTATCTCTATTACAGATAGTGCTTGCTGATGGTTTTAGGTAAATACAACTTATCATTTTAAGGAAAGCTCCATTGATTCCTATGCTTTCTAGTGTTTTTAAAAAGAATGAGTGTTATATTTTGTCAAAAGCTTATTTTTGCATCCATTGAGATAATCATATGATTTTTGTTGCTTTTGTTATGGACATTGTCGATTATGCTGACAGTTTTCCTCGTATTGAATCAGTCCTGCCTTCCTGGTATAAATTGCACTTGGTCATAATACATGATCTTTGTGATACATTGCTGTAATCTCCTTGCTAATATTTTATTTAAAATTTTTGCTCCAATATTCATTAGGGAAATTGGTCTATAGTCTTTCTCTGTTTTTACTCTTCCTGGTTTAGGTATCAGCACCATATTTGCATTGTAAAAGGTATTTGGTAGGACTCCACCTATTTTTCTAAATAGCTTAAATAGTATTAGAATTAATGGCTCTTCAAATGTTTGAAAAGAAATCACTTGTAAATCCATCTGGTCCTAGGGATTTTTACTTAGGGAGCTTATTTATGACTTATTCAATTTCTTTTTCTTTTGTTTTAGGCAATTGGGGTTAAGTGACTTGCCCAAGGTCACACAGCTAGGCAGTGTCAAGTGTCTGAGGCTGGATTTGAACTCAGGTCCTCCTACCTCCAGGGTTGGTGCTCTATCCACTTCGCCACCTAGCCACCTCTCAGTTTTTTTTAATGTTATATTCCTTACTCGTTCTTCTGGTTTTTCCACTTAATCTTTTGATTTTGTTTTAATAGTACTTATTATCTAATGTTGTCATTTGCTGTTTGGTCATTCTAATTTTCAGAGCATTCACGTCTAAAACAGGATTTACCACGATCTAAGGTATCATTTCTCCTATTTCTCAAATAATAACTTTGTTAGTATTTCAATTCTCAATCCATGTTGATCAGCAACTTAAATTCTCATAGCTTCTTAGGAAGGCTTGATGGGTTAAGTGGCACAATAATGAAAGTTGGAATATGTCAGAACCAGGACTTGACCCAAGTCTTCCTAACTCTCGAGGCCAGCACTCTGTCTTTAATTTAGAGGCTTGTGATCACTCCATTCTAACCCCTGGACTCAAAAGGAAAATGGATCTGGGTACAGGTCCCATTTTGCACCATTCTTTCAAGTTTCCTGTATGGCAAGGAAACAGAAAAGCTATTGGAATTTGGTCTGTATGAAACATACAGCTACTCAAGGAGCATAGTATGTTTTCTCCAAGGCTCCAGATGGTTTATTTTCTAAGGTACCAAGGCACAATTAAACTCAGGCTAGCATCAAATCAATATTTTAAACTGCCACCTCCAAAGATCTGTATGCCTTATTTTGTTTTATAAAACAAATGGACTGTTTAGGAGCAAGAGATGAGTTATCAAGATAATATGGCATTACTTCTAAATATTCTGAATCTTAGGATCTGTTAATTTAACTGTTTAATATATTAGAAAACTTCTTTCTGCATACACCAATGGAATGGACAATTGCAAATACTTGCACCAAATATAGTCTTGACTTTTAATGCCCAGCGTCCCTGGTATTGAAAGATGATTGCATCCCATGAAGAATGGATTAGATTGGATATATATTTTTGGGATGTGGGATAACAACTCAAATATGCAATCTAAGCTGAGAACTGAGGGTTGGGCATAAATAAACCCTGTAACTGCATTAGTATCCCCAGCACAGCATAACAGACTCTCTGAAGTGTCTGTAAAGGTTCAGGTCTTTCTGTTGATACTGCTTTTAAAATCCTGGCTCTGTGAACACTGAGATCCCAGCCTGGATTGTAAGGTTGACATCATGTTTAATAGCTAGCTTCAGGTTCTATTAAGTTGTTTTGGTTTGGTTTGATTTTGGTCTAGACTTGCAATTTTATTGATACAAGAACTACCTGGTGTGGAAATTCTCTCCCCCTTGAGGCCGATCTTTCACTCTGCCCAGAACTCATAATATTTTAAAATTGTCCAATACATTGAGAGGTCAAGTGAGTTGCCCAGGGCCATACAGCTAATAAGTGTTAGAAGACTTGAATTCTGGTCTTCCTGGCTTTAAGGCTGGCCCCACTACCCATAGTGGAGTATATACCCTCAATCAGTCAATCATTCAGTCAGCAGGCATTTATAAAGCACCTACTATATGCCAGGCACTGTGCTAAGCCCTGGAGATAACAAAGGCAAAAATAAAGCCCCTTCCCTCCAGGAGCTCACATTCAAATGAGAGAGATAAGGTGCAAGCAATTATGTATACACAAAATATTTATTTTCAAAAGGGAGATGTCAGAGCAAAGGTGCTAGCAGTGGGGATGGGCATGATGGACTATCAGGAAAGGCCTCTTGCAGAAGATGGGATTAGTACTGAGTCTCAAAGGAAATCAAGGAAGGTGGGGGTGAGGAGGGAGAGCATCACCTGCATGGGAGTCAGCCAGTGACCATGATGTCTCCCAGTGTGTAAGGTTATTACAATGAAAACAATTGACCTGCCTGTTACCATCTCCCTTGAAGACAGAACTAGAGAAAGAGAAACTTCAATGGGACGCCAATGTGACTGGAGAGAATTGATGATGAAGAAGAAATGATGACATGGCCAACATGGGGACTTGTTTTGTTTGACTACGCACATTTTAAATAAGGGTTTTGTTTTCCTTTGGATAAGGGGAAGAAGGAGGCAGAGAAAATAAATGCTTGTTAATTGGAAAAAAACATTTAGTTTAAAAACAAAGCCAGAAGAAAAATTAAGAGAAAGAGAAGGATCAATGAAATATTTGAAAATATATACACAAGCAGAAAGTAATTCAGAAGATGACATCAGCAACGGAGACTGTGCTGATACTATTGTTAAATTTAATATGCACAAACCTGGAAAGACTTGTGTATGGTCTGATGCCGAGTGAAGTGAGCAGAACCAGGAGAACATTGTACACAGTAACAGCCACGTTGTGCGATGACTAATATTGATAGACTTAACCCTTCTCAGCAATACAAGGATCTAAGACATCTCCAAAGGCCTCATGATGGAAAATGCTATCCACATCCAAAGAAAGAACTATGGAGTTCGAATGCAGATTGAAGCATACTATTTGCTATTTTTTTCTTCTGTTGTGTTTTGTTTCCTCTTTCTGGTGGTTCCTCCTATTGGTTCTAATTCTTACCTACAACATCACTAATGTGAAAGTATGTTTAATTGGAACATAAATGTATAGCCTACATCATATTGTATACCATCTTGGGGAGGGGAGTGGGGAGGGAGGCGGAGAAAAATTTAAAACTCAAAAGCTTATGGAAGTGATTGTTGATAATTCAAAATAAATTATTAAAAAAAAGTCAATGCAGTCTTTTCAAAAAAAATTTAATATGCACTTAAAAATTTAATATGTATTTTTCTGTACTTTGCATGTTGAAATGTTTGTTGCATTTATAATAAGAAAACTTTTAAAAGAAATACAAATGAAATGGGAGAACAGGTCTGGCCATGTTACTCATCTATTCCAGAATCTTCCGTGGCTCCCTATTGCATCTAAAATATGAATGAAGAGAATAGCATTTATTAAGTGCTCAGTGTGCTCCATGCTAAGCAATGGAGATGCACATACAAATGCAAAGAGAGTCCCTGACCTCAAAGAAGTAATATTCTACTGAGGGAGACAACACATGAAGGGGAGTGATGGCCAGAGGTATTTTGCTCTAGAAAATTACAGGGATGGTGAGAGAGATCATAGAGGAGCAGATTGACACAGTTTCCCGGATCGTGGTTCATGGTTCCAGCAGTAGTGGGAAGTGGAGGAAAGAAAGGATATGCCTGGGGGAGCAAGGTGCTGGTGAAGAAGAGATGTGGGGAGAGTAGAGAATGATGTTAGGCCTTTCCCAAAACAGTGGTCATGGAGAAGCAGTCACCACTGGGGAATAGGGGGAGGAGAGCCAGAAGTGAGGTCAAGAAGGCCAGCAAGGAGAAATAGACACTAACTCCTGTTTGGCATTTAGAGCCCTTCAGAACCTGTCTCCAACCTTTATGTCTTGACCAATCCCAATGACTTCCAAGCAGTCTAGGGTGCAGCCAAACCAATCTATTTCTTGTTCTCTAGACCAGGACTTCTTAAACTTTTTCCACTCGTGCCTCTTTCAGCGTTTCTTAAACTGTGGGTCACGACCCCATGTGGGATTGCAACCTACAGTTTAAGAAGTGCTGCTCTAGACATAGCATTCAGTCTTCGTTTTCCTCCACGTCTGGAATGCCCTCCCTCTTCATCTCCCTTTGTAGAAAGAACCTTGCAAAGTTCCCCTCCTTCGAAATTACATCTTACATTTGTTCACTCTGTCCCTTTCTCTTTCCCCACACATAGACACATATGTATATATACACATGTGTCTATTAACATATGTGTATACACACATGCATGTGAATGTTTACATACTTATATAGATATACATGTGTGTGTATATAACATATATACACACATATATATATCCACATATACATGCACTTACTGGTGCACACATTGTTTTCTCCCAGCAGAATGTAAGCTTCTTGAGGGAGAGGACTGTTATGTCTTTGTCTGCCTAGAGACTAACACAACACTTGACCCTCAGCATATGCTTATTAATTGGCAAAAGACAAGTAGAGGGCACAAATGGGTGCTGGCTTTGCCCGTGGCAAGACAGATAGGAGGGAAGAATCTTCCTTTGCCTGCTTTTTCCCCAGTGGGGCAATGTGGGGGGGCAGACTGAGCCACCTTCTCTCTAAAGTATAATCTGAGCAGAGAAGAGAGATTAGCAGAGTGTGGAGAAGGTCGCAGAGTCAGCACCCAATGAACAGGAAAAAGAGCTAAATGTTTGGGTTTTTTTTAATTATTAAAATAATTTATCATTTAAAAATGAATTCCTTTGTTATTAATTCATAACTCACGACAGGAATATCATATATAATGAAATGAAAATTGCAAGTTCCATTGTAACTCTGGAGCTGCAACAATTTCTGGACCTCTCCATTAGTTATGCACCAAGGGTTTCCTTATAATTAATAACATAAAGAATTGCATTATAATCAACATCTAACTATCACAGCACAGTCTTTCTGTTCACTAATCACAGAAATCCAGAGCTGGAAGGGACCTCAAAGGCCAGTTAGTTGAACCCTAACTTCAGTGCATCAACAAGCTTTTATTAAGTGACTGCTATGTGCCAGGCACTGTTTGAGGTGCTGGGGATATGAAAAACAAAAGCAAAAACACGGTCCCTGCCCTCAAAAGCTCACATTCTCATGCAGGAGGCAATATGCAACTAACTTAGTCCATACAAGAGATATCGATGTACACATATACATTCATGTGTGTATATATGTATATGTGTATACATACACACATGCGCACATATACATATATACATGTACATACATATACACACATATATACACATATATAGACATATAGATATAGGTACAGATACAGATATAGATATATGAAACAGGAAGTAATTTCAGAGGGAAGGCACTGGAAGGTGGCGGGGGGGGGGGGGGGGGGAGAGTCACCAGTCAAAACCTTGTGCAGGAGGACGGAGTTGGAGTTGAATTGAGTCCTGAAGGAGGCCAAGGGAACTAGGAGGTGGTGGTGAGGAAGGAAAGCATTTCAAGTGAGTGACGGTTGAAGAGGCATGAAATCAAGAGATGAATAGCCATTACACATTCAGTGTAATGGAGTCAAAGAGTATGTGGTGTGGAGTGAGAAGGTAAGAAGCAGACAGGTTGGGAAAAAATAGAGGATTTGAAGTTTGATCTAGGAGGTAACAGAGCCACTGGAGTTTACAGAGCAGGGTAGGGGCTGAGGTGCTAACCGGTCAGGCCTATGCTTTAGGAAAATCGCTTTAGCAGCCAGGAGGAATGGGGAGAGATTTGAGGCAGGGAGATCAACCAGACGGCTACTGAGTCAGTCACGACAAAATAAGGGCCTGAAACAGGTTGACAGTTGTGTCAGAGAAATGGGTGTAAGTATATAAGATGCTGCCAAGGTGACAGCAGCAGACTGGATATGGGAGATGTAAGCAAGTTAGGGTTAGAGGATGACATCTAGGTGAGTTTGGGTAACTGGGAAGATGGCGGTACCCTCCATAGTAAAGCAGAAGGGGGAAGGGAATATGCATTTTTGTAGCACCTACAATGTGCCAGGCACTGTGCTAAATGCTTTACAAATATTGTCTCATTTGATCTTCACAACCACCTGATTAGGGAGGTGCTGTTATTATCCCCATTTTACAATTCCGGAAACTGAGGCAAGCAGAAGGTAAGTGACTTGCTCAGGGTCATACAGGGAAGGTAAGAAGAGGAGAGAGCTTAGAGAAAAAGACTAATAAATTCTGCTTTGGATATGTAGAATTTAAGATGGCTACCAGAGTAGAAATGCGTTTGGTGGTCTCTCCTTGCCCAATACTGTGTCTGGCACATAACAAGCACTTGCTAAATTTTAGTGGAATTCAAAGGAATTTTGAACAAGGGGTTTATACATGCTCTGCTTGAGGACCACCACGGAGAAGGAACTCACTATTTTCCAAGTCAGGCAGCCCATGGACCTTTTGGACCTCTCTCAATGTATCTTGGCACACCGGAGGAAGTTTCTCTTGGCATTAAGTGACAAATTTATGTCCCTACCCCTGACCCATTGCTCCCAGTTCTGGCCTCAGGCAGAGCAGAACAGCCTAATCCTTCTTCCACATTCCAGTCCTTCAAATACTTGAAGATATCTACAATGGCTTCTTCAGCCTGAACATTTCCAGTTCTTTTCCCAGCCCCCAGCCGGCCTCTCACCATCCTGGAAGCGCTCCTCACTTTGTCTTTGTCCTTAGTGGGTATCTGATCACCCCCTTTCAGGACACCATGCCTCTTTTCATGCAGCCCGGGGAGCAAGAGCTTTACCAGGCTACAGCAGCGACAGGCCATATTGTAGTCTTCTCACCCGGGGCCCCCTTTCCCACTCACCAAGGTGTTTCGCTGATCCATCCCTCACTGGGAGTGCTTTGGCTGTCCTGTCTGTGTATTTTGTCATTGACCTGACAAGGGAGTTCACCTAGGACCAATCACATGAATTCACTCAGTCCTGAATCCTTTCAGGTTCTCCTTCCTCTCGTATCTCTCAATCTCTTTCTCCTCCCCACCCCCAACCCCACCCCTGGCCTATCTGAGTCTTTGTCGTTCCCCTCCGTCTCTCTCCCCTCTCTTACATCTCTCTCAGTCTCTCTCCCCTCTGTCTCTTTCTTTTCACTGTCTGTCTTTGTCTCTCCTCACTGTCTGAGTCTCTCTCTCCTGTGTGTCTCTCAGTCTCTCTCCTACGTCTCTCAGTTTCCCTTCCTCCTCTGAGTCTCTCTCCCCCCTTTCTATCTCCCGTCTCTCAGCCTCTCCCCCATATCTCAGTCCTTTTCCCTAGTCTCTCTCTCCCCTCTATGTCTCTCAGTCTCTATCTCTCCCTCCTCTGTCTCTGTCTCCTCCCTGTCTCCCCCCTCCTTTTTCTGTTTTTTGTCTATCTCTCCTATCTCTCAATCTCTCTCCTTCCTGTCTCTGTATCTCCCTCCTGTCTGTCTGTCTCTGTCTCTTCCCACCCCACCCCATCTGTCTGTCTCCTCTGTCTCTGAGTCTATCTCTCTTCTCTCTGTCACCTCTGTCTCTCTCCCTTACCTGTCTCTTCCCATCTCCGTCTCTCCTCTCTCTCCTTAAAGTCTGTTTCCTCCTCTGCCCCTGTCTGTCCTGTCTCTCCTTTTGTTTCTGTCTCTCTCTGCCCTCTCTCTCTCCACCTCTCTGTCTCTTCTCTGTTTTTCTCTCTCCCCCTTCTCTCTCAGTCTCTCTCCCCTTTCTATGTCTTTCCCTCTCTCAATCTCTTTCCCCTCTCTGTCTCTCCTCTGAGTCTCTCTCCCCTCTCTCTCTCCCCTTTTTCTCTTCTGTCTCAGTCTCTCTCCCGATTCATCCATCTCCCGTCTCTCTGTCTTTCTTTTTCTCTTCTCTCTCCTGTCTCTCTCCCTGCCATCTCCCTTCTTTGTCTCTCATTTTTCTCTCAGTCTTCTCTCTCTCCTCTCAGTCTCTCTCTCTTGAGTCTCCCCCTCCTGTCTCACTGTCCCTGCTATTTCTCCTGTCCTGTCTCTCAGTCTTTCTCTCCCTCTATCTCAGTCTCTCCCCATCCCATCTGTTTTTCTTGTCTGTCTCTCTCCCCTCTCTCTCCTGTCAGTTTCTGTCTCTCTTCCCTGAGTTTCTCTCTCCCTCCTCTTCTCCGTCCTGTCTCTTTTCTCTATCAGTCTCTTTCCCTGATCCATCCTTGTCTCTCCTCTCCTCCTCTCAGTCTTTCACTTCTCCATCTGTCTCTCAGTCTCTGTCTCTCTCCCTGCTGTGTCTGTCTCTCTCTCCCTTCTGTTTGTCTCTGTTGCTCTCCTGTCTCCAGTCTCTTTCTCTTCTGTCAGTCTCTCTCCCCTCCCTGTCTCTCTGCCTTGCTTTCTCTCCCCAACCCCTCTCTTCCCTGCATATCTCCTCCCTCTCTTCCCCTTCCTCTTTTCTCTCCCTCTTACCCCTACTCCCTCCCTCCCTCCTTCTGTACCACTCCTCGTGCTCTTTCCCTGCCTTCGACCTCACCCCAACCCCTCTCTACCTCTCTTCCTCTCTCTATTCCCTTTCTAACCCCTCCCTCTCTCGTTCCCTCTCTTCTCCCCTTTCCGTTCCTCGTACCCTAACTCTTCCCCTCTCTTCTACCCCTCCCTCCTCCCTGTCTTGCCTTCTCTCCATCCTTTTCGCTTCCCTGAATATCTCCTCCCCCTCTCCCTTTCTGCCCACCTCTCATTCTCTTTGCTCCTACTCCTATCTCTCCCTCTCTTCCTTCTTTTCTCTCCCTCTTCCCCTTCTCTTCCCCCTCCTTCCCTCCCAATGTATCTCTCAAACTCTCCTCTTCCCCTGCCCTGTCTCCCTTTATTCCCCATTCCCTCTCTACCTCTCTCTCTATTCCCCCCTCACTCTTCACCCCCTCCCACTTTTTCTTTCAACCTTTCCTCTGAACCTTCTTTCTCCCTCTCCCTTCCTCCCACTCTTTTATCTTTTTTCTTCCCCCTCTTCCAGCTCTCCCTCTTCCTCATTTTCCCTCTCTCTTCCCCCGCTCTCCCTTCCTCCTGCCCTTTCTTTTCCCGTCTGTCTCTTCCCCTTCTCTCCCTCTCTTCCTCTCACTTTCCCTCTCTCTTCCCCCTCTCCCTTTCTCCTGCCCTTTCTTTTCCCCTCTCACTTCTCTCCCTCTCTTC
>NW_020955136.1:2800071-2805791 GCF_900497805.2 Vombatus ursinus
TTTCCCCTCTCTTTTCCTCCATCTATTCCATTCCCTCTTCTCCCCTTTCCCCCTTACTCTCCTATTCCTCCATTCTTTTTCTTCCTCCTCTCTCCCTCAGGATTAGTTGGGCCTGATCTGTCCTTAATGAAGCTAACTGTGCTCACCCTCCTTTCAGGACCAGTATTTTCTGTAACTCCTTGTGTTCTAGAATCTTAGGAGGGAGGGAAGTCAAGCCCACTGACTTATGTCTGGACTCTACTTGCTTACCCCTTTTATGAAAAACGGGCCATTTTCAGTAATCTAGCCCAGAGTCCCCTTTCCCTTCAATGCTTCACTGATCGATCCCTCACTAGTAGTGACTCAGCTGTCCCAACTGTTCTTTCCTTATGCTGAGGAGGAGTTCCCCCCAGGCCTGGTGACTTGAATTCACTGAGTCAGGTCAGGAGCTTTCTGTCTCTTACCTCGACCTCTCTCCCCTACACCATGTCCCCTCAGTTTGTTCCTCTCCTTCCTGCCCATCCTTCTCTTCCACCCTTTCCCTCTTTCTCTTTCCCATCTCTCATTCTTTCTGTTACTCTTTCCTCTCTTCTTTTTTCAGGTCTCTCTCCCCTACTATTATCTCTTTCCCCCCCGTCTCTTCCTCCCTTTTCCTCCACTTCTCTCTCCCCCGTTTCTACACCCCTCTCCCCCTTCCTTCCCATTCCCCCCCACACCACTTCTCCTTTCTTCCCTTCCTTCTCTTCCCTCTCCCTCCGTCTCCTCTACTTCTCCTTCTTCCCATCGTCCCCTCCCCCTTTCCCCCTTTTCTTCTTATCTTCCCTCCCTTTTCTTGTCTCCTACCCACTCTCTTCCTCCTTCTGTCTCCTCCTTTCTGTTTCCATTTCCCCTCTCATCCTCTTCCCCTTCTTCCTCTTCCTCTATTTTCTCTTCTTCTCGCTTGCACTCCTTCCCCACACTTGCCTCTCTCCCTCCATCTCTAACTTCCCCTACCCAACTTCTCTTCCCCTATCACTCTCACCCTTTCTACCTCTCCCTCCTCTTCTTCCCCTCTCCTACCTCTCCCTCTCTTATCCCCTTCTCCCCTCTCTTCAGTGACTCATACAGTGTCACAAAGGTAGGAAGTTGCATAGATTGTCACGGTGAAAACTGATAACAGCATTGACGAAAAATTTCCTCTAGAAGTGTAGATTGTGAGCTAGAACTTGAAGCCAGGGAGGGCAGGGTCACTGTGAAATGTTGTTCAGTCGTTTTAGTCACGTTCGCCTCTTTGTGACCCCATTTGGGGTTTTTGTGGCAGAGATGCTGGAGTGGTTTGCCATTTCCTTCTCTAGCTTGATTTTCAGATGAGTAAACTGAGGCAAACGGTGAAGTGACTTGCCCAGGGTCACTCAGCTAATGAGTGTCTGAGGCCAGATTAGAACACAGGTCTTCCTGACTACAGGCCCAACTCTCTATCCACAGCACCATCTACCTGCCCGCAACAGCTGCTCTGCCATAATGTGTACTTAATGAAACTAACTATGCTAACCTTCCTTACAGGATCAGTAAATTCCATAATTCCTGTAATGTGTTCTAGAATCATGAGAAACTGGCAAGTCAAGTCCACTGGATTTAGACCATCCAAACTCTGTCTACTCTCTTTTAGGAAAAATGGGTCATTAGCAGTATTCTAGCCCAGTGCCCCCTTTCTCATTGACTGAGGTGTTTCACTGAGCCATCCTTACTGCTAGTGGTTCTCATGGCAAATCTGCCTGTTCTTTCATGATCCTGACAAGTTCCCCCAGGCCTGGTCATGTGACTTCCCCAAGTTTCTCTCTCCCTCTATCTTTCCCTGACATTTCTCTCATATCCCCCTCTCATCCTTGCAGCCATTTTTCTCCATCTCTCTCTCCCGTCTCGTCCTTCTCCTACCCTACTTCTCTTCCCCTATCACCCTCACACTTTCTCACTCTCCCCCTACTCTCTTCCTTTCCCCCCTCTCCCCTCTTCTCCCCTCTGTTCAACTCTCTCTCTTTTGCCACTACCTTTCCCCCACTCTCTTCCCTTCCCTCCCTCCTTACTGCCCTATCTCTCTCTGTTCTTTCTCTTTCTCTCACTTTTCCTCTCTCACTTCCCAATCTCACCTTCTCCTAATCCTCCCTCACTCCATCTTTCTCTTACTCTTCCTGTTATTCCTTCTGTCCTCTGTTTTTCTTTCCCCCCTCTCTTCCTTCTCCCATTTTCTTGTCTTCTTTTCCCTCTCCCTCTTATCCCTCCTCCCTCTTCACCTCTCTTTCCCCTTCTCCCTCTCTTTTGTCTCCTCTTCCTCTCTCTGACTCCCTGTCTCTCCTCTCTCCTCTCTCTCTCTTTCTCTCTCTGTCTCTCTCTCTCTGTCTGTCTCTCTCTCTGTCTCTCTCTCTCTACCCCTCACTCTCATCCCCCCTCTAGCTCTCATACAAGTTCACAAAAGCAGTAAGGTGCACAGATAGTAACCTTGAGGACTGATAAGAACACTGACTAAAAGTTTCCTGTAGAAATTCAGATTTTAGCAAGGACTTGAAGCAGAGATACTCTGACCCATGTAACTGTCCTTACCCTCCTCTTGAGACCAGTACTTGAATGTGTTCTAGGAGAGAGTGTATGTGGGACAGCTAGGTGACTCACTGCAAAGAGCACAGGCCCTGAAGTCATGAAGGACCTGAGTTCAAATTCGGCCTCAGACACTTGACATTTCCTAGGTATGTGACCCTAGGCAAGTCACTTAACCCCATTGCCCAGTTGAAAAAAAAAGAAAAAGAAAAGAGAGTATGTGTGTGAGAGAGAAAAGTCAAGCCCAATAAATCATACTGTCCAGACTCTACACCCATTCCCTTTTAGGAAAAACAGGTCATTTTGCAGTATTCTAGCGCAGGAGCCTCTTTCCCACTCACCAAGCTATTTCACTGAGAGATCCCTCCCTGGCAGTGACCTGGCTGCCCCATCTGCCTATTCTTACACTCACCTAAGAAGGGACTTCACCCAGGCCTGGTCACCTGAATTCACTGAGTCAGTCTCTCTCTCTCTCCCCCCCTCTCTCCCCCCTTCCCCCTCCCCACCTTTTCTTTTTCCGTCACTATCTGCTCTTACTTTCACTACACATTCAACCAGTCCTGAGAGCATTGGAAGTGGAGGGATCAGCAGCAGGAACATAAAGGCAGAAAAAAACAGAGATAGATGGGAGCCATGTCAGGGTGGTGGAACCTCTCCTGAGAACGAGTTCACAGTGGTCTGGTGCCTTGCTGCTCGCTTTCCCTCTTTCTTGCCTTCTCTCTTCTTCTGCCTTCTCTCTCTCAGGCCCTTCACTTCACAGCCCCTCTCTATTTCTCCTCTTCTTCCCTCTGTTTCCTTCTCTCTCTCCTCTTTGCTCTCCCTTCCCCCGTCTCTGACCCTTCCGTCTCTCTCCCTCCTTCCCTCCTCACTCTAACCACCACCATCTTGTCCCTACTCTCTCCCACCAATTCTCTTGCTCTCCCTTTTCCTCTCTTTCCCGCTCTTCTCTTTCTTACCTGCTCTTACTCTTTCTCCCTCCTTCCTTCCCTCCCTCTCTCTCCTACCAGTAGCTCATGCAAGGTCACAAAGGTAGTAAGTGGCATGGATAGTGACCCTGAGGACTGATAACAACGGTGAAGAAAGGCTTCCAGTAGAAGTTCAGATTTTAGCAGGGACCTGCGGGAAGCCAGGGAGGGCCAGGAAACTCTGGTAGGACGTGTGCTTAAGGAAGCCAACCATGCTGACCCCACTGGTGGCTCCAGTACTTTCCATAACTCCTTGGATGTGTTCTGGAATCCAGAGAGAGAGACAGACAGACAGACAGAAAGAGAGACAGACAGAGACTGAGAGAGGAGAGAGACAGAGACAGGGAAGGAGAGAGAGAGAGAGAAAGAGAGAGACAGAGAGACAGAGACTGAGAGAGGAGAGAGACAGACAGAGACTGAGAGAGGAGAGACAGAGAGAGAGACAGAGAAGGGGAGAGAGAGAGAGAGAGAGAAAGTCAAGTCCATTGGCTTTGGGAATGTTCAGACTCTCCCCTATTCCCAATTTTAGGAAAATCTCTAGCCCAGGCCCCCTTCTCACTCACCAGGGGGTTTCCTGGATTCATCCCTCACTGGCAGTGGCTAGGATGTCCAGTTTGCCGATCTTCTCATTATCCTGAAAAGGAATTAGGCCTGGTCACTTGAAATCACTGGATCCTGTCAGGTGCTCATTCTCTTTTCAGGGTTCTCTCTGCCTTTGCCTTCTCTTCCCATACCTGCTGTCTTCCCAACTCGTCTTCCCCATGGCTGTCTGTCTCCCTGTCTCTCTGTCTCTCTGTTTCTGTCCTTCTCCCTATCTGTCTCTCCCTGCCTTCTCCCCTTCCTTCTCAACCCAACCACTATCTCTTCACAATTCCTATCTCTTTCTCTCCTCTTCCCCCCACTTGCTCTCTTTTCTACTCCTCTCTCCCTCTTCCTCTTCCCATTTCTCTCTCTCTCGGCCCTTCTCTTTCTCCTCCTCTCTCTCCTTTGCCCACTATTTGACCCTTCCCCCTTTCTCTCTTCCATTATGTCTCTCCTCCCCCCTTCCCTCTCTCCTCCCCCCTTTCCCTCTCTCCCCCCCCTTTCCCTCTCTCCCCATCTCTCTCTTTCCCTCCCTCTACTTCTCTATTTCCCCCTCTCCCTCTCAAGCAAGGGACTCATCTAAGGTCACAAAGGTAAGAAGTAATAAAGATAATAACACTGATGAAAAGTTTCCTGCAGAAGATTGGATTGTATTACACGCTGGAAGCCAGGGAGTACAGGGTCAGCCTGGCATGAGCGCTGCCTTAGGAAGCTAACTATACCGACCCTCCTTTAGTGACCAGTAGGTTCCATAACTCCTTGAATGGATTCTAGACTCTTGGGAAAAAGAGAAGTCAAGCCCATTGACTTCTAATGTCCAGGCTCTACCCTCTTCCCCATTTTAGGAAAAATGGGCCATTTGCAGTATTGTAGCCCAGGGCCCTCTCTCCCACTTACCAGGGTGTTTCACTGAGAGATCCCTCCCTGGCAATGATGTGGCTGTCCCATCTGCCGCGTCTTCTTACGTTAACCTGAGAAGGGAGTTCACCCAGACCTGCTGATATAAATTCAATGAGTCCTGTCCAGTTCTTTTTCTTTCTTTCTTTCTCACTCCTACTCTTCTCCACTTTCCCTCTTTCCCCATCTCCCCTCCTTCTTTCTTCCCCCTCACTCTTTTCACCCCTCCTTCTCTTCTGTCCTACCTTTTGTCTCCCACTCCCTTCCACCCTCTCCTCTCCCTCTCCCTCTACACTCCCTTTCTACATCCCTCCATCTCTCTCTGTCTCTCCTTCCCTTTCTCTTTCCTACTTACCTGGGTGTTTCACTGAGAGATCCCTAGCTGGCAGTGACTTGGCTGTCCCATCTGCCCATTCTTTAATTAACTTGAGAAGGAGGTCCTATCTTTCTCTCCCCCTCCCTCCCTCTCTTTCCCTCTCTCCTTCCTTTCCCTCTTCCACTTACACAAGGTCGCCAAGGTAGTAAGTTGCATTTCTAATAACATTGATGGAAAGTTTCCTGTAGAAGGCTGGATTTTAGGAGGGACTTGAATCCACAGTGTGTATGATTACTCTGGCTTAGTGACAGTAACTATGCTCCCCCTCCCTTTGTGATCAGTACGTGAATGTGTTCTACAATCTGGAGAGAGAGAGAGAGAGAGAGAGAGAGAGAGAGAGAGAGAGAGAG
>NW_020955136.1:2805801-2809105 GCF_900497805.2 Vombatus ursinus
GAGAGAGAGAGAGAGAGAGAGAGAGAGAGAGAGAGAGAGAGAGAGGAAGGACAGACACATGTGAATACCATTGGTTTATAATGTCCAAATCTCCACTCTCCCTCTTCTTCCTTCTTCCCCTTTCTTCTTTCCCTCCTTGGCTCTGTGTCTCTCCTTCTCTTTATATCTTCACGACTTCCTTTTCTCCAGTTAACCAGAAATGGTAACAGAAACATAAAAACAATGGGAGAGAAAAAAATGGAGATAGATATTAGCCATGTTCTGAAGCTGGAATTGAACTTGTTAACTGAGCAGATGGAAGCTAGATCAATGAGGGTCCCAGAAACATCAGTTGGGTAGTCATGAGGAGTGTATGTATGTATGTATGTATGTATGTATGTATGTATGTATGGTGTGTTTAGTTCTGGACATAGGATCTAACATTATCGTAGTCGTAAGGGATCTTTCTGATCGTCAAGTTCAGTGTTCATTTGGTTCAATGTCCCTCATTTTACAGAAAAAGAAACTGAGGCCCAGAAAGTGGAAATGACCAGCAAGTGACATCAATGCACCGATCACATACCATTTAAAAACAAGTAAAGTCACCTTTACCATAAAAGGCCAGAAATGCCTCCTCCCAGGCTGACCTCACTCTCAGGGCCTTTGTAATGTCACCCATTGTGACCTTTTACCTGTCTGTATTTATAGAGGGGGCCTGAGCTGGTGTTCAGAAACCCACCGTGTCCCTGCTGGGGAATGGAGTCAGGGCCTCCACACCCTGCTCCACCCAGCCAGAGGTGATACCTTACCTAGACCTTAGATTGACCAGAGATTTTCTCATTGGTGGTCAAGGTCTATTGTTTGTTTCAGACCCTCTGGGCTGAAGATTTGACATCGTGGTCCTGAATCTCCTGGTAGCCATGGACGTGATGTACAACTATCTACACATCTTTGCTGTTGGTGTTTACAGCTTCCTCCAAATGAACATAGAACAGATTCCCATCCTGGCCCCAAATATCTATTCTCAGGTGTTTATCCCCACCCTGTGGCCCCTGTGGCAGGCACTACTTATGATGGAAGACCTGTGCTGTGACACTCATTACCATTCTGCTTCTCATGGCTCGAGGTTCCACTCTCTACTTTCAAAAGACATCTCAGGCACGAGCGACTAATGACAATACTTAATGGGACGCAATGGGCCTATTATGGCCTGGTCTTCTTCCACCAGAAAAACGGTTATGAAGTAGTCCTAAAGGCCATTCTCTATGCTCTACTCTTCACCATGGTCATCATGCGTCTGTGTAGCCTCTTGGCTAGGATTCACCATGGGGCCAGGACACTGAGACATTTATGGCAGATGTGGTTCTGGAGAAGAAATATTCATTTGTGGGCCAGAAGCCCCAGGCATCATCGACACAATCTAGGTGTCAGATTACGGAGGCGGAGACCTTATCCTCTAATTTGGGAAGCCCAGCCCTTTCGAGTCAACAGAGTGGGACCCAATTTTCTTCACTTTCAAGTCAACCCAGCTGAGCCTCATTTCCCAAGCCTCCCTAATTACAAAATCCAACTGAGGCCACATCGGGAGGAGGAACGGGAGAATCGGCATCAGCACCTTCATTGTCATCATGGTGGTCGTTTTGAGCACACCCTTGAGCCACATACTTTTCACCAGAGCCGTGCTCACCCTTATGCCTTCACTAGTCACATCTTCCAGGCTCCGAACATGAGAACCAGATACCACAGCATTCACACCAGAGGGACACCCATGAACAGCTAGGTGAAGCGAAGAAGCTGGCTGTCCAGTCACCAAGGCAGACTCTCTACCAGCGAACCAGAAATGCCTGCATTGTCACTATTATGTTGCTCTCAATCTACTGTGTATACCTGTACCTTCAAATCACCAAATAAAGTGACTTCTTGTGACATGGCTCTAAGACTCCCTGTGGTGTTTATTTCCTAGTTGAGAGGCTGCTCTAGAGCTACCCACTTGACTTCCAAGGTACTCACCCTTTCAATCCCTATTGAAAAGTCACCTAGTCCAGGAAGCCTTCCCTGATGGGCCCCTGCTAGTAATGAAAGATGTTCTGTCACACTTCACAATGGAGTTTGAATTTGCTCTAGACAATCGGAGGGAGTTGAGTGGGTATAATAGTGCAGAGGAATCTCTTTTTTTAGGAGTTCGGATTAGAAGAAAGATTGGGCGGAGGTGCCTTCTGCTGGGGAGGGGGATTCAGGAGAAGATTCATGGAGTAGGGGCCACAAACTGGGCATAGGGTTGTAGAGACGGGGTTTCAGGTGACACTCTAGGGCGTCCGGTCTCTAAAGGAATGTCGTGTTTCTGGATATAGGATGAGCCCCTCCTAGGTATAAAATACGTTCAAGGTTACATGACATGTAACTGGGGAAATGCAGGGAGCCTTGGGAGGGGTCTCTCCTCAAAACCAATGCCTGGTAGGTTAGTTGCCTGGGTTCCAATGCCCAGACTTCTTTCAGTGATTAACTCTTCTGACTTGATCCCTGAAGGCCAAATGCTTGACTGAGGTGCCTAATTTCAGCCCCACTTGAGTTGTTCGAGCCTGGCTTGGATCTCATCTGTGCATTGTCTCCACAAGTCCTAGTCTGTGTGTGGGGAGGGAACGAGGGAGGGGTTAGCAGGACCCCTGCTGAGTGTGTATACTCAAAGACAATGAGTAGTTCCATCTAACAGTCTCCTTCATTTTGTGTGACTTCATAGGATATCAAGGTTGACTTTAAACCTGGAAACCAAGGGAGACCCTGATAAAATGTGGAGCCTGGGCCTAGTCTAAGTACCAGGCTTACTTTCCCTGTGCCTGGAATGCCCTCCCCCCAGAACTCTCCTCTCTCTTTCACGTCTTTCTTTTCTTCCTCCAAACCTCTTGCAGGTGCCACCCCTGCCCTCACACTGCCCCATTCTCTCCCCCACAAAATGTGTTCTCCCCCCTCAATAAAATATTGCTAGAGTATATTGGCCTCACCTTTGCCCCTCACTTCCTACTTTTGTGTTATTATGCTGCCCTATCTGTGTTGTTTGCCCCCATCCCCTCTGACATTTCTCAAGAACGGGACAAAGTGTGTGAAAGTAGTTTATAAGCACATGTCACTCCCTGGAGTCTCACAATGAGGGGCAGAGGTGTGTGGGAGGGTAGTTACTGCAGATATCTGTAAAGACAAGGTGACTAGTTGGGATTGGCGGAGGCTAAAGGTCCCTTAGGAAATGGGCACCACATGCTCCCTGGTGCAGCTGACTGGCACAGAGAGTTAGCATTTAATGAGTGTTTTAGTTGAATTGCATTGGATGGGG
>NW_020955137.1:0-3241 GCF_900497805.2 Vombatus ursinus
TGCCACCATTCTGGACACTAGACTTCTGTGCATTCAATCAAGCTCAATTAACAACCCAAAGCACAACTAAGCATTACTTGTAGTGAAGGAAGTGAAGGAAGCAGAATGAGAGACAAGAGAAGAGACATGAGAGGGCACTTGAGTCCATAGGCTTCACTAGATTGCCAAAGGGGTCCATGATGCAGAAAAGGTCAAGTCCCTGTTATAAGAGATGATTCTCTAGTAAGAGAAAAAAAGAAAGTTTTATTGAGAAGTTTATAAAATGTAAAAACAAAAATCAATAAAACTTATTTTTAGGAAAAAAATAGACAAGGTTAGAAAAGGACCAGATGAAAAAAGAAATTAAAAAAAAAAAGAAAAGGACCAGATGGAGGAGAATCTTAAGTGGCAAAACAAAGAATTAGGGCTTGATCCTATAGTTAATGAAGAACCAAGGAAGATTTTTGAATATGGAGTGACACAATGAAAGTGACATAAAGTCTTACATTTGGATTCCAAGAATCAGCTTCAAAACTCCAAGATGAGGAAAGGCAGCAATTTGTCTAAAAAAAAAAAAAATCCAGAGTTTTAGTGGATTGAAATTTCAATATGAGTCAGCAATCTGATATATCAGTAAAAAAAAAGAAAGCTAACTTGATGTTGGTCTATATTAAGAGAGTCCTAGCCTTCAAGAATTAGCAGAGAATAGGAGCAGCTAGGTGGCACAGTGAGTAGAGCACCAGCCCTGGAGTCAGGAGTACCAGAGTTCAAATTTGGCCTCAAACACTTGACACTACTAGCTGTGTGACCCTGGGCAAGTCACTTAACCCTGATTGCCTCACGCCCCCCCCCAAAAAAAGAAATAGGAGGGAATAGTCTCTTAGTATTCTACCGTAGTCAGAATACTTCTGGAATATGATATTGAGTTCTGGATGATAAAGGTTAGGAGGAACATTGCCATCTTCTGAATGCTTTCCACATTATCGACTAGGATGGTCAAGACCCTTGAATCCATGTAACATGAAGATCACTTGGAGGAACTGGGGATGTTTATCCAGAAGAAGAGAAAACAAACTAGGGGAGGGGGTAAGGGACACAATGGCTGCCTTCAAGTATTTAAAGAATTGTCATATGGAAGAGGGATTAGATGAGTTCTGTTTGGTTCCAGAGTGCAGAACCAGGAGCACGGGGTGGAAATTGCAAAGAGGCAAATTTAGATTCAGTGTCAGGAAGCACTTCTTAACGTTTAGGGTTGCCTGTAAGTAGAATGGGCAGCCTTAGAAGGTAATGGGTTCCCCTGCCTTAATGGAAGTCTTTAGGCAGAGGTTGAATGACCATTGGTTAAATATGCTGCAGTGGAGATTACTTTTCAGCTTGGATTATTAAAGAGATGGTTAGAGCACATCCAGAATAGGAAACAGAGATCATGGCTTCGTGAAGAAACAGTTATTCCTACTTAAGCTCATTGTCTTTTCTGACAGCATTCCTGCACAGATAGATCAGGACTATGCTGTAGATATAATTTACCCAGATTTTAGCAAAGCATTTGACTGTTTTCCATACTTTCCTTGTGGATGAGATGTATAGTACAGTTAGGTAGTTTCAGAACTAGTTAAATGGCTAAACTCAAAAAACAGTCATTAATGGTTCTATGTCAACTTGGAATGAGGTCTAAATCAGAGTGCCTCGGTGATCTGTCTTTGCCCCTGAGCTGTTTAACATTTTATCAGGCACCTGGATAGAGGGATGTCAAGACATAGCTGATATGTCTGTTTGTTTCACTTGCCTATTTCTCTTCATTTCAAGGAAGGGTACTATGGTAGGGGATGGTATTGGGAAGTGACAATGATGTATTTTTTTTAAATGTATAGATGACATGTATCAAATTTGCAAATGGTGTGCTGGTAGAAGAGCTGTCTGGAGTGTTTAGGGTGACAGAGTCAGGATCCAAGATCTTTACAGGCCATATCTAATGAGATGAAATGTAATAGAGGTAAATGTATTTAATCCTTCATCTGGGTTAAAAAAAATCCACTTTATAAGTACAAGTACCTAAGTACAAGATGGGGAGGCATGGCTATATAGGAATTTGTCTGAGAAATTCCCTGGGGATTCTAGGGAACTCTATGATCAATAAAAGTCAACAGAGATATGGCAGCCAGAAATGCTAATGTAATTCCAGGCCACATTAAGAGTGGGAAACGTTCAGATCTGTGTACCACATTTGAAGAAAAACACTGATAAGCTGTAGAGTGTCCAAAGGAGGGCACCAGGATGTTGCAAGATCTTGAAATGATGCCAAATGAGAATTGACTGGGGATGAAAGGGGATAGAGAGATTTAATCTGGAGTGAGAAGATGTGTGTTGGAGGGGAACAGGGAATAGATACGATAGCTGTCTTGAAGTATTTAAAAAGGAGAAGTTGACTTTTGCTTGGCTCCAATGGGTAGAACTGGGAACAAAGGAGAGGACATTGTGCAGAAGTGACCTCAGGTGTGGTGTGAGGACAAGATTCCTAACAATTAGAATTGTCCAAGAGTAGAATGTGCTGCCTAGAGAGAGGGTGGATGCTCCCCCACTGGAGCTCTAGCTAAAGCTGGATGACCTCTCATTAGGGATGTTCTAGCAGAGATCTTCTTCAGGTCTGGCTTGGATTAGATAGCCTCAGAGATGTCTTCCAGCTATGACTCTGAGTATAGGGGTGCGCTCAGACCTGGACCTTAAGAAGAATATTTGGGGGCAGCTAGGTGGTGCAGTGGATAGAGCACCGGCCTTGGATTCAGGAGGACCTGAGTTCAAATGTGACCTCAGACATATAACACTTATTAGCTGTGTGACCCTGGGCAAGTCACTTAACCCCATTGCCTAACCAAAAAAAAAAAAAACAGAAGAAGAAGAAGAAGAATATTTGGACAACTTGCAGCACCCTCTGGTCAGGCTCTGGCTTATGCATAACTGTCCTTCCTTTCCCCAGGAATATCCCCACCTTCTCCTCCATATTCTACCCATCCTTCAAGGCTTACCTCTGCAGGGGAGCCTTCCTTAACTTTTTAGACTCTTAGCTCTTCTTCCCCTCTGCATTACACTGGCTACCATATGGCTTAGCACCTCACTGTTTCACCTTTGGAAACCTTGTATTCTCATTTAGACTTTGAGCTCCTTGAAGGTAACTACTGTGTGTACAAGTAATGCTTAGTTGTACTTTGGGTTGTTAATTGAGCTTGATTGAATGCACAGAAGTCTAGTGTCCAGAATGGTGGCA
>NW_020955138.1:0-177 GCF_900497805.2 Vombatus ursinus
AAAAAACCATATGGAATAAGGGAAAAGCAGTTTGCCAGAAATTCATTAGCACATCAATACCCCATACCACCTTACAAATTAAACTACAAATGCACACGAGAATTAGGTGTAAAAGGAGATTCAACAGTAAATTAGAGGAGCAAGGAGGAATTTGCTTTTCACATCTATGGACAGGAG
>NW_020955138.1:314-1180 GCF_900497805.2 Vombatus ursinus
TTAATTTCTAAGATTAAGAGCCATTCTCCAATAGGTCAAAGGAACAGGACATTTTCAAAAAAAGAAATCCAAGCTATCAACAACCTTATGACAAAATGCTCTAAATCCCTCATAATGAGAGAAGTGCACACTAAACCATTTCTTTCAGTCTGCAAATCACAGAGATCTGCAGGTTCAGGGACAGTCCCCTTTCTGTTCCACAACAAGGTACATGGAAACGCCCCTTTCTCCAGGTGCTGACTGAAACCAGAACAAGAAGAAATATAGAACTTAATTAAACAACACCAAACAAAAGAGATGGTCTGGAAAAGGGGAGGAGAACAGTTCCTAGACTGTCTCCTCTCTCCCCAGCCCTGAAGCCAAGCCAAGGATGGGAGAGAGGAAGAAAGGATGGAAACATTCACCTGGGGAGGGGATGGAGGGAGTGTCTCCAAAGGGTTCTCCCTGCTAGCCTCCATGGCACCCCACCCCATCTCAGGACCCCCTAAGTCCCAAGCCTCCAGACAAAGGACTGGGCAGGCAGGAAGCCCCAGGCAGAAGCAGCCCTGGAGGAGCAGGCACACGAGTACACACACCCATAGAGACACGGATACACACAATCACACAGACACTCACCCCCTCCACACATACATACAGATCATCCTACCTACAGACACAACACAGGCATAAACAAAGGTATCTATACTCCCAGGACCTTCCACCCACGCTTACACACATCCCCCTGGGTACTAAGCGAAGCCAGTTGGGGGGGGGGGCTCGGCTTCATGAAAAGTTTCGGGGGAAGAGAAGAGAAGAAGAAAGGGGGGGACTGAGGCAGGAATAGGGGAGGGGGCACTCACCTCACTCACAGACACTTGGGCACTAGC
>NW_020955138.1:1265-3234 GCF_900497805.2 Vombatus ursinus
AGGGGGCTCGGCTTCATGAAAAGTTTCGGGGGAAGAGAAGAGAAGAAGAAAGGGGAGGACTGAGGCAGGAATAGGGGAGGGGGCACTCACCTCACTCACAGACACTTGGGCACTAGCAGAACCCTCAGGATCGGTCAGTCTGGAAGATGGGGGTAACGGAGGGGAGGGGTGTGGAGGGGAAGGAAAGTGGGGGGGTATTCAGACCTCCAGCTGCTCACCCCACTCACAGCCTCCTCCAGAGACAAAGAAGACTTACACTTAATAGACAGTGAGAGGGGGTGGGCACTGTGTTGTCATTGTAGGGCGTGGTTAGTCTCCTCCAGAGAAGAGGGGGACGGTCAGGGGAAAGGGAGGAGGCTCTGTGACACACACCCACAGCAGTGGGGAGTCCCCCCCCCCAGTCATTTCTCTCTGCCCCCAACACCCAAACTGACTAGGGGAGGAGGCCGCAGGAGCATCCGCCACCTGGAGGTGGGCCTGGGGCTGACCAGGGTCCCAGGTTCCCGAGGGCAGGCTGCACCAGTTGAACTCAGCTTGGGGTTGTTGAGGGTCTGCCGCTTTACAAAAACTGGGAGGGAGAGGACAAAGAGGGGTCGGGGAGGTGGGGGGAGGGGTGTCCTGGGCTTCACAAAAGGGAAGAGCACAGTAGCTGCAGCAGCATCTGCAAACCTCTAGCCCTTGAATGGTACTTGGATTCCTCACAACCCCCAGAGCAGAGAAAATAGGGGATGGTCTGGGGAAGGCGCGGGACTCAGCGTCCTTTCTCCTGCCAAGAGTAGACAAAGATCTGGGCGAGGGAGAGGGGGAGGGAGAGTGGGGCACCAAGGGAGGCAGAGTGTCTGCCCCCGTTGTTCACGTGTGGGTACCCTGGTCTAAATCCTATGTAATATAAACCTTCCAGAGCCCGGACAACAGGGAGCCACACCCTCTTTTCTGGCTTCAGCCTCCTCTACCATGGGACTTAATAAATTTCTTTCTAAAACTTTCAGATTTGGGGTTTCATTCTCTCCAACACCTGCCGCCCTCCCACTGCTGAATTGGCACAGTGGAGAGACATCTGGAATTGGAGTCACAAGACCTAGACTGAAGGTCTGCCTTACTCATTGTGTGCCCATAGGCAAGCCACTTAAACTCTCTAAACCTCAATTTTCATATCTGTAAAATGGGGGTGTTAATAAAACCTAGGCTAAGTAAGTTACAGGGGGTTGCAAGGTTCAAAGGAGATGTTTTGCAAATGGCTTTTCAAATCATGAAGCACTATAGAAGTGTTTCTTCTTCTTCTTATCATTATTATTAATCTGTTAGTTTTTTGATGCAGTTTACATATCATGCCATTGATTCTTTTCTGTTTAACGTTCTTCAGATCATTGCACAGGATTACTGTCTTTTGTAACTCAAGAAAAGTATTGGGATGTTACCTCATCTGCTGCAGGCTCCAGGAATACATCTTTAGGACAATTCTAGGAGGAGACAGGACTGTGGGGATCACATGTTCCTCATGCTGTTCTCCCATGGTTTTCAGTTCTTCCCTTAGGTCTCTATAAGTGTGCAAGCTTTTCATCCATGCAGCTTAGAGATTTGGAACACTTGCTATGCTATTAAAAACATCAGTCTTGATTTTTTATGGATCAATGTCACGACTAGTAGATGAGGCCAATAGTTTTGTTTCATGACAATGTTCCAATTTCAGTACAATTTATTTTTGAATTTCCAAGGATATCCTGAAGTCTCCATTTGTAACATCAACATTTCATCTGTTCTCCTTGGAAAGATATTGAGCTTCTGAGGGATAATTCCATCCTCCAGTTCATGTCTTGCTAAGCATTGATTAGGTATTAATGTTTTACAACCTGCAGTGAAACCTTGCTCAGTTTCTACCTCTTCCTTCCATGGTCTGTACTGATTGCCAAATCTGGCCTCTTTAAGCACAATCTATAATTTCTCCTAACAATGACCTGATGTGGGATTG
>NW_020955139.1:0-1255 GCF_900497805.2 Vombatus ursinus
AAAAAATCTCAGATAGGTAGGGCAGCTTTGACAGCTACCTATTGAATTTATTATATACATAAAAGCAAATTTCACATAATTAAGATTCTTAGTTTTTCATGCAAAAAAGTTACAAAGAATATCACATATTCACTGTTATTTTCAAAGTTTTCCTACTTTTCTGTGTTTCCTTCTGTACTTCCTTCTGTTCTCTTCAGTGCATTTTTAAACATTCCCTCTTGGATCTTTCTCATTTCATAGGCTCCATTTGGAAGTGAGCCACTTTCAGTTATATTTGGTAAATCCAGTGCTCATTGAAGTAAACGATATCTGGTTTTTTGATTTTTTTAAGCTGTTTGTTATGTGCTCTGAGAATGTCTATCAAGATTCTCTCCCCTATCAGAACACTAATGCATTATTGGTGGAGTTGTGAAGTGATCCAGCCATTTTGGAGAGTAATTTGGAACTATGCCCAAAAGGCTATCTGATATAGGCTCTACTTGTACAAAGGCTATAAAATTGTGCATACCTTTTGACCCAGCAATACCACCTCTAGGGCTGTATCCCAAAGGGATCATAACAATGGGAAAAGGACCCACATGTACAAAAATATTTATAGCAGCTCTTTTTGTGGTGACAAAGAACTGGAAATTGAGGGGATGCCCATCAACTGGGGAATGACTGAACAGGTTGTGATATAGGAGTGTAATAAAATACTATTGTTCCATAAGAAATGATGAGCAGGCAGACTTCAGAAAAACCTGGAAAGACTTACATGAACTGATGCTGAGTGAAGTGAGTAGAACCAGGAGAACATTGTACACAGTAACAGCAACATTGTGCAATGATCAACTCTGATACACTTAGGTCTTCTCAGCAATACAAGGATCTAAGATCATTCCAAAAGGCTTATAATGGAAAATGCTATCTACATCCAAAGAAAGAACTGTGGAATCTAAATACAGATTGAANCATTCCAAAAGACGTATAATGGAAAATGCTATCTACATCCAAAGAAAGAACTGTGGAGTCTAAATACAGATTGAAGCACATTAGTATCTCTTGTGTGTGTGTGTGTGTGTGTGTGTGTGTGTTTCTTCTTTCTTGTGGTCTTTCCGTTGGTTCTAATTCTTTTTTAAACATGACTAATGTGGAAATATGTTTAATATGATTGGACAAGTAGAGCCAATATCAGATTGTACACCGTCTTGGGGACAGGAGAGCGGAGGGAGGGGGAGAAAACTTAGAACTCAAAATCTTATAGAAGTGAATGCTG
>NW_020955139.1:1279-1390 GCF_900497805.2 Vombatus ursinus
AGAGGGAGGGGGAGAAAACTCAGAACTCAAAATCTTATAGAAGTGAATGTTGAAAACTAAAAACAAATAAATAAAAAATTTAAGAAAAAAAGATTCTCTCCCCTTCTTTTT
>NW_020955139.1:1538-6487 GCF_900497805.2 Vombatus ursinus
ATACATCTATGGGCTTGAGCCCATGGGTTCCAGAAAGTTTGGCCTGACCGTCCTACCCTGTTGCCTAGGTGATCCGCCCTGCCCCATACTTTGAGATGGACTTGGACTGAGTAGGTGCCCTACCCCTCCCACCTCCANGCAGATCTATGGGCTTGAGCCCATGGGTTCCAGAAAGCTTGGCCTGATGGTCCTGCCCTGTTGCCTAGGTGATCCACCCTGCCCCATACTTTGAGATGGACTTGGACTGAGTAGGTGCCCTACCCCTCCCACCTCCACATTCCTCCCATATCATGTACCTCCCTAGCCAGAAGTCTGGCAGTCAGTCCCTTGTGAGTTGTCGTCCTGCTACTGAGGCATCACAGGCATCCTGTCAAAGAAGAAGGTGAGTACTCTGCTGGGCAAGAGGAGAAAGAAAAGAAAAAAGGGAATTTGATAGAGGGACCTAGGAGACCAGCTCAAGGCCCTGAGTTTCTCAGGCACAGAATTAAATTCAACATTTATCAAGCTCCTACTAAGTGCAAGTCATTGAGTCTGCCTGCCATTACCTTCAGGAAAAAGAAACTCTGGGATTAGGGCTGAGATTAGGGGTCAGACATGTGTCATAGGGACCTTCTCCAATCTAGCCCCTGGGCTTCTCAGGGCAATAATCTAGAAGTCCGTCTCCTCTTCTGGGAGGGCTAGGGTAGGGGAAGGGAGACAAGAATAGTTTCCAGGACAGATAACAGATTTTTAAGGGCAAGAACTCTGGGTCCAGACCTCACCTCCAATTGGTCAATCTGTTATGACTCTGGGACTCTAAGGTAGGGAAAGGACTTCAAACACAGAAGAATTAAGCAAAGCAAGACTCTGAGGAAATGAGGACAAATTCTACCAATCATTCTAATTCTTAACAACTCAGTCTTCAGAAGGTGACGGGTAGAACTCTAGTCCTTCCTTGTGCGATAGTTCTTAACATAATTAGGGGTGATAGTTCATGAACTGCTCCCCATGTAGGCACTCTGCAGCCCCTTCACCCCTCAGTCTCTCTTTCTCAATACTGTAGACTGTCAGAGTTGGACCAGTCCTAAGAAATCTTCCAGGTCAGACTGGGAAGGACTTGCCTGAGATTACATAATGGAAGAGCTGGGACCAGAGGCCAGGGATCCTATCTCCCAATCCAAAGCTCTTTGCCCTGCACAGTACACTTCTCCCTACCCCTAATACCTCTCCTTCTGATTCCTCTTTCTTCTCAGCTCCCCTGCCTTTATCCCTCCCACTATTCCTAGATCAGCAAATCCTCGCACCATAAACCAGGAAACATCTAGTCCACAGAGAGGGGGAAATGAGCAGGAGGCCTAGGGGTGGGGAATGTATGAAACTTCTTACCCAATGCTAACCTCCTCTTTCTTGAACAGAACTTTTGCATCATGAGGCTGATGGGGAGGCAGCTAATATTGAAGGTTTTACTGGGTTCAGCTTTCATGGGGCTGTTGATGTTGCTGGTAAATCAACAGCAAAGTCCCTGCATACCTTCACTGGATCTGTGGCCCTCATCCCAGAAAGCTCCCACTGAAGACCCTCTGGGCCTCTCTTCAAGGAAGTTTGAGTGGCAGACTCGGACACCACACCCCTTGGACCTGAGGTACCCTTATCCCTACCCCTTCCTGATCAACCATCCTGACAAGTGTGAGGGGTCCCAGAGGTGCCCCCTTCCTGCTCATGCTGGTGATGACTCGGCCCCAGGATGTGGGGATACGCCAGGCCATCCAGCAAACATGGGGCAATGAGACCTTGGTTCCTGATGTGGTCATTCGCCGCCTCTTTGTTCTTGGCTTGTCCCTACCCCTCTTTGCTCAGGAACTTCAGGCCCTCCTGGAGGAGGAGGACAGGGAGCATGGGGATCTCCTCCAGGTGGGCTTCCTGGATACATACCACAACTTGACTCTCAAGGTCCTCAAGGGGCTGGAATGGATGGCCCAGTACTGTCCCACTGCTCACTATGTGTTCAAGGTGGATAGCGATGTCTTCCTAAACCCCAGCTACCTAGTAAAGCAAGTGTTGCAGCCCAATGGACCCCTATGGCCCAACTTCATCACAGGCCGCATCTACAGAAAGTCAGTCCCCTTCCGGATACGGGGTCACAAGTGGTACATGCCTCCAGAGCTGTATCCCCAGGACAGGTATCCAGACTATTGTGGGGGCCCTGGCTATGTGATGTCTGGCCCCCTGGCCCTCAGGATCCTGACTGTAGCTCAGAGAATCAAAGCCATCTACTTGGAGGATGTGTTTGTGGGGTTGTGCCTGAAACAGCTTGGAGTGAAGCCCACACCTCCTCCCCCCAACACCTTCCTGATGTCCAGGAGGAAGTATGACCATTGTGCCTTCCACCGACTTGTCCTGGTTCACCGCATCCAGCCCCAAGAGTTACTACAGATATGGCCAGACTTCCTGAGAGCTAACATCACCTGCTAAGTGGGACAGTGGACTGGATAGAGCACTGGACCTGGAATCAGAAAGAGCTGAGTTCAAATCTGGCCTCACACTGGGAAGTCATTTAACTTCTGTTTGCCTCAGTTTTCTCAACTGAAAATGAAGACTCAATAGAACCTAACTTCCTGGGTGGTTATGAAGAAAAAAATGAGGTAATATTTATAAATTGCTTAGCACAGAGCCTGGCATATAATAGGTGCTTAAACCTGCTTATTTCCTTCCTCCTTTCCCATGGAGTGAGGGTTTGGCAAAGGGGCCCACATACCCCCTCCCCCTACCTCACCCCACATAGCTAGAAAGAGAGTGGTCACTAGTTCCATCCCATGGGGTTTTCCAAGCTGCCTAAGCTTCTCAAGGCAGCGCCACAGCCCAGTGATCTCATGGAGCTGATGTCAACTCAGACCTTTTCCTCCTTCCTTTCCACTTAGAACTCTTCAGAGTTCACTCCTCCAGCAGCTCCATGGGTCTTTCAGCCTGTATGGGCTCTGAATTGTCTCTCATTCCTCAAGTGCATTTCCAGGTCTGAAAAGACAGCCTGGTTTATGGACAAAGCACTGGATTTTGAGTGAAAGGACTTGTCTTAGAGTCCCAGACCACTGTTGTTTCTCTCTCAGCCTTAGTGGTCTTGTCTACAAATAAGTCAGTTTGGACCAAATGACCTCTAAGGTTGCTCATAGCTCTTCCTCTGATCCAGCAAAAACAGGCAAATGGACAAACAAAAGTCCAAATCCTTGTGTCTTTCTGGGTTGTCTTTGTGATGAGAATTTTGTTAGCTTTCTCTTAAACTGGTCTACGTACAAATCATAAGGGATGCAAACTAATTTCTCTTGTGTACAGATATATTTTTACTAACATTTATTAAAAGTAGACAAGAACCTGTCCAGCAAAACTGAGTATAATCCTTCAGGGAGAAAAATGGACATTCAGTCAAATATAGGACTTTCAAGCATTTTTGATGAAAAGACCAGAACTGAATAGAAAATTTCACTTTCAGTTACAAGACTCAAGTGAAACATAAAGAGGTAAACAGAAAGAGAAATCATAAGAGACTTATTAAGGTTGAACTATTTACATTCTGCATGTAAAGATGACATTTGTAATTCATGAGTCCTTTGTCAGTATTAGAGTAGTTGCAGGAAAAACAATTATATGTATGTATCTAGATAGATAGATAGAGGGCACAGGGTGAGTTGAAGATGAAGGGGTGATATCTGGAGAATATAATTAAGGGGTGAGAGATGATTATACTGGGAGAAAGGGAAAGGGAGAGGTAGAATGGGGTAAATTATCTCACATAAAACAGACAAGAAGAGGCTTTTACAGTGGAGGGGAAATGGGGGAAGGTGAGAGGGAATGAGTGAATCTTTTCTCCTCAGATTTGGCTTAAGGAGGGAATAATATACACACTCAATTAGGTATGGAAATCTATCTTACCCTACTGGAAAATAAGGGGGGAAGGGGACAAGAGAGTAGGAGGATGATAGAGGGGAGGGCAGATTGGGGAAGGGGGTAATCAGAAGCAAACATTTCTAAGAAGGGACTGGGTCAAAAGAGAGAATAGAATAAATGGGGGGTGGGATAGGATGAAGGGAAATATACTTAGTTTTTCTCAACATGACTACTATGGAAGTGTTTTGAATGGCTACACGTGTATAACCTATATCGAGTTGCTTGACTTCTCAATGAGGGTGGGTGGGAGGGAGGAAGGGAGAAAATTTGGAACCCAAAGTTTTAAAAACACATGTTAAAAAAAATTGTTTTCACATGCAACTGGAAAATAAGATATACAGGAAATGGAGTATAGAAATCTATCCTGCCCTACAGGAAAATTGAAGGGGAAGGGGATAAAAGAAGGGGGGGAGAGATAGAAGGGAGGGTGGATTAGGGGAAGGGGTATTCAGAATGCCTGCCATCTTGGGGTGGGGGGAAGGACGAGATGGGGAAAAAATTTGGAACTCTAAAACTTGTGGAATGAATGTTGAAAGCTAAAAATAAATAAATTATTTTTAAAAATAAAAAAAATAAAAAAAATGTATAACTTCCAGAGTTTGTTTTTCCTGTGATATACTTTAATGATATACATTTCACAGATGAAGCATGTTTATGTCTAGTCTATTAGAAAAATGATGAGAATGATTTTTGTGGTTTTAAGTATTATTTTTAGAATAGGTAAAGTAGGTCATAGCATATACTTCTTGCATTTTTAAAATAAGCTGTTGCCAAAAAATAAAAAGGATAATCAACTGAAAACTTACGTCTCAGTGAAGGTAACACATCATCGGAGATCTGTACTGAAATAGTAAAAGTCTGACTTGCTAGAAAACTGTTACCACATTTTCTCCAAGCAGCATATCATTATATTTTCTTACTGAGAACCTTCCTCTCAATAAAGGTCACAAAAAAAGTAGATAACATTCACTGTTAAATATCATATCAATGAACTCCTTATGTTCTTACATGCTTTATTTTGGGTATAATTT
>NW_020955140.1:0-2026 GCF_900497805.2 Vombatus ursinus
TCACTTTTATTTTTATATCCTCAGTACCTAATAGTGCAGAGTAGGCACCTATTTAATAAATGCTTGTTGAACAAGAATTGTTGATTTGAACTTAACATATCTGTACATAATTTATAGTCAGTTTCCTATCTCAGCTTTTATTAAGGGCCTTCTCTGTTCAGGGCACTACACTAGGTGCTGGGGATACAGATTTCATTGTTCCTTATGACTTAACATTAAATAAATACAGTATAAAACATTAAATCGATACATTTATGGGTTTTGACCAACTCACATCCCTTTCCTCTATACATGACCTTTAGAGTTCACTCTTTGCCTTACCAATACCCTATACTCTTGCCATGGAATCACTTAGTTAAAGGATAAACTAGCATGTAAAAAATAGCTGCCATCTTTTTCTAAGAAAGTTCTTCCTGTCCTACCTAAGACCCTTGCTTAAAATTTCATCTGCTGCTAATTTCATCTTGGATTTTACTCTTCAATCCACAGTACCTATTAAGAGAGAGCTAGGGCTATATAAGCGCTAGTTAGCTATTGTCCTGTTTAGAGGCATACAGTTAGATTAACTCTATCTAGGCAAGTTAGGTTTGTGATGAGTACCCATAAACTTAAATCATGAATTAAGAGACATTGCTATGGGTGAGGAGTTAGGCTCTTCTTATTCAGCAACATTAATGAAACACCTACAGCATTCAGAGCATTGTACTAGCTACTAATCTTTGTACTCTAGGGACTTATTATAATGGATGAGCCACCTATAATGAACAGAAATAGGGAAAACAGCAGTCATCGAGCATTGTGCCCAAGGGAAGGAGTAGGAATAGATCACTGCATTAGAAAGTGAATGGAATGAGTTTTAGGCAATTTTCTAGAGAAGGAAGTTTTTAATCTCCAGGTTCAGGGTCCCTGATTTCCCAGGAGTGCTCTCTGAGTCCAGTCTAATGTTGGTTGTATTTCCTGGACAGGTCTTTTCATGTCGACTCTCACAGTTCTCGTCTTGATACTGTCCTTTATGATCAACACATTTGGGGTGCAAGGTCAGAGGTGGAACATGGAATGCATCCCCATCTACATCCAGTCCTTTGTCAAGTTCTTCATCATTGGGATCACTGTGCTTGTAGTGGCCGTACCAGAAGGGTTGCCTTTGGCTGTCACCATCTCGTTGGCCTATTCTGTCAAGGTGAAGTAGTCTTCATACTTCCTTCCTGTAGAACACTGGAGGGGAAGGGAAGGTTCTAGCAGTGTGGATCGGCTCAGGGTTCAAGACAGAGAACATACCTGCCTCACTTTCCCTCAGAACATTAGATGAGATGTAGCATCCATGATAGGTAGGGACCCCTATCCCATTTGGTCATCATTTCAATGTCCTCAAAAGACTTTGATTTTTAATAGAACCCACAAAATTCATCTTGGATCTTTTTCTTTTATTCAGAGGAAGAGGTTAGTGAATGGGAAAGGAGAGTTTGAATTGGAAGTCATCTGTCTCCCAATTTCTGTACTTAGAGAAGCACTGCCAATTCTCACATTCTCTTCTTTTCGCAGAAAATGATGAAGGATAATAACCTCGTACGTCACCTGGATGCCTGTGAGACTATGGGGAATGCGACGGCCATCTGCTCAGACAAGACAGGCACACTGACCTTGAACCGCATGACAGTGGTGCAGGCTTTCATAGGGGACACTTGTCATGGGATTCATTTGGGAATGGTGCTCTGCCACATTAGGGTTCCTACCTGTGGGGAGTTGAGGGTCACAGTCTGTTGCATGAAAGCAAGGAAGTCTTAACTGACCTCTCCTTTGTGGACACGCAGCAATCATGACTGGCTCGGCCCTCCTCTGACTGGTTGAGTGCCTCCCTGCATGCCCTGGACACACCGCGGACCTGAGGCTTTCATGTGGAGTGGGATAGCTAGGACTGGCTGTAGGGCTCTGATCATGCAATCCCAAGGTGCCTTGAGGGCTATAAAGGTCACACCCAGCTAACAATAAACAGGAGCTTCTGCCATCTTGCTGTCTCCAGCCTCAT
>NW_020955140.1:2129-2194 GCF_900497805.2 Vombatus ursinus
TACTGAGCATTGAGCTGGTCTCATGCTCTCCACTGCAGCGGCCGCAACAACTGGCACCCAACATG
>NW_020955140.1:2232-3213 GCF_900497805.2 Vombatus ursinus
GGGCAGATCAATGACAGGCCTGACAGATACCCCATGGGCGGAGTCTAAACTCCATGAATAGCGCATCAGCAAGCTTCCAGCTTTCAGCCCGACGGAATCAGGTCTCCGAGATGTTTCCCGTCCTTGGGGGGCAGAGAAGGTAAAGGTTTTGCTTTACACAATGAGGCAAAATATAGGGCTTCTCCTTCCCACAGATGAGGAGAATTATGCCAGAGCTTTATATAAGGTAGCGAAGAATGAGGGAATAATGATACACCTAAAAGATCTTAGAAAATTTGTGAGGTTGGCTTTTCAGGTATCCGCCTGGCTCCCAGAACAGGCTTGCTTTGAGCCAGGGAGATGGAAGGTGTTTGGGGAGCAGCTGATCTCATATGATGGTACTTGCCCTGGAAAAGTTAGGCTTTTAGACTATACTATCTACAATCTTGTAAAACAGATTCTGACAAATCAAAAGCAAAGAGAAGTCTGGTGCTTTCCAGTCTGTACTCAGACAGGTTCCTCCCTCCCCTCCCCCTCTGAGAGTAGACCCTGCTCTCCTAAACCAAGAAAGGATCTCACAGACCTCCCTCTCTGGTCACCCCCAGGACACTATTCAAACTTGTATCCCAACTTGGGGGAGCTGGAGGACACTTTAAGAAACTTGGTAGTGACCCTTTCCGAGAAACGGGGATTTGGGGAGCAGGATAGTAAGGAATTTCCACCGACGAGATATTCCTGCACAGGATGTTAGAGGAAAGTTTCTTGCAAAAGAATTTCTTGCTGCGCCACAGACTTTGGAAAGTGGGTGTGGTCACCTTGGCGCGCACCCAACAACGTCCAGCGGTGAAGAGTCACCATTACAAAAGGGCATTAGAGAAGCAAAAGAAAAGGGTGAGGATGTTAGTGAATGGGATATTGGCCTCTATCCGGTTATTGAAGACCCTGATCCCTTTAATCCAGGGCAGGTACAGAGGAGGCATGAAAGTATTCCTTTTAAACCTT
>NW_020955141.1:0-2311 GCF_900497805.2 Vombatus ursinus
TAACAATCTTTGATAATGGTTGATGTTTTTGGTTTATTCCATTAGTTTCTGTACTGGACCTTTGTGCCAGGCCCAGGCTCCACTTACTGGGGGGCATATGGTGGTGTAGTTTTACCCCTGCTTAGTCTTTCCCTGGCTCCCCTGCTTTGCTGTGCTGAGCTCTTCTGCATGGCACTAGGCACCTCCCCCAACCCCCTGGATCCTGGAAGTTCTGAGCACTGCATCTTCAGGGCCCTCAATGGTCCTTCAGGAGGGGTTACTTTAGGAAGGCCAAGCTTCTCAGCAGGCCCTCACCCTACCTCTCTGACATCAGTCATAAATTCTTCTCTCCTCCACTCCAATGTAGGATTTACAAGCTCCTTCACTTTACAATTCTCCTTTAAAGGGTATTGAGAAACTGTTACTTCTTAATGTGAATAACAGTTCTCTTTGCTCATCAAGCTGGATATCTCTGGGCTAACCAGGCCAGCTGAGCCAGGTATTCCTTCATCCTGTTGCTGCTTGCCCAATTAGAACAGAGCTCCCAGTCAGCAGCTTAGGTGGATTCTCTGGGCAAGGTAAACCAGCCTGGTCAGCTCTTTCTATGAGTGCACTTGTTGTTCTCCTTTTCAAACTAGAGAAAGTAGAAGAGAGCTGCATACCCTTCTGAGAAGTTCTGCCTCTTTGAAGCCTTAGAGGCACTGAAGGGCAATAGTTGAAGCTGCAGTCTTTGTTCAGCCAGTCATCAGGAATCATGGAGCTGAAGCTTTCTGTCAACTGACTGCTTGTTGCTGGTTCTTTCTCCAAACTCCTCCAACAAACTTCTTTTCTGACACACCTCCCCAGATGTTTCTTTGTTCTTTACCAACTTCTTTTTGCTTCAGCATCAACTTCCTGTCTCCTAAAATCTCCTCCTTTATTCTCTCAGTCATGTTCCTGACTTTGAAACTTCAAAACCATGCTATTGTCACTGCCTCCTCCTCCTTTCATCACTGGGGCCCCCCTCCGGAAGGTATGTCCCCTTCTCCCATAGAAGAGGGCTTTTGTTTCAGGGCTTTCATTTTGTAGAGGGGCCCAACATGGCTTTCATTTCCTTCCCAATCCATTTCCTAGATTCTGGGAACCCTGAGCCAAGCACTTTCATTAACCATTCCCCTCTTCCACCTCACCTTTTAGCTCTATTTGGTGTGTTGTCTTTCCCCATTAGAATATAAGCTCCTAAGATGGCAGATTGGAAGCAGTTACTTGCTTGAGCTCTCCCCCAAAGCCCTCCAAATAAATGGCTCTAAACAAATTCCAGAGCAGCAGGACCCACAAAAAACAGAGTGAAACAAATTTCCAGCACAAGACAACCTGGATGGTTGATTGGAAAGGTCTATTGCACCAGGTTGGGAGAGGAAGGCAGGTCAATGAGGGCATGCAGACAAAGACTAGGCCTCAGCGAACCTGGAGCAAGCCTCAGGGGACTAAATCACAAGCAGCTGTGGTGGTTTCCTGACTTCTCAACCCACAAACACCAAAGACAACTTAGAAGGCCAGTAGGAAAAGTCTATGACCTCAGTGAGAGACAAGCTCGGTCCCAGCCCCAGTCCCAGCACAGTCCCGGGGCAGCAGGTGCTTCCTGAGCTTGGCCCACATACTCAGGGGGAATTCAGTGGCTGATCAGAGTGGGGTTGTGGGGATCTCTTTGCTGGTGCTGAGGCAGGATTCTGCTTTGCCCTTGTTTGGATCTGGGTCACAGCNCCCCGGGGCAGCAGGTGCTTCCTGAGCTTGGCCCACATACTGAGGGGGAATTCAGTGGCTGATCAGAGTGGGGTTGTGGGCATCTCTTTGCTGGTGCTGAGGCAGGATTCTGCTTTGCCCTTGTTTGGATCTGGGTCACAGCTCTGAGTGGTGATCCTGGGGCTAGGAGGAACACTGGCATGGTGGAGCTTGTAGTGGTGACAGAGAGGGAATCCTCCTCATGGATCCAAGGCAGAAAAGAGTCCTTGTGGTCACTCATAGACCAGAGCACAGGCCAGGAAAGGAGTAAACACCTCATTCTTGATCATGCGGCCTTGGAAGAACTGAAAACTTATAGGTCCCTAGAAGTATCTCTGAAAACAACTGCATAAAATCCCCGAAATCTAGGACAGTACATTCTCCACACTGGAAGCAGACCCCTACCTTAACAGTTTAAAACTCAAGTAATTGGCTGGGATCATGAACAAACTTCACCAAAAAAAAAAAAGTCAGACCATAGAATCTTTATTTGCTAACAAAGAAGATCAAAACACACAACCAGAAAAAGACAACAAAGTCAAATCTCCTACATCCAAAGCCTCCAAGAAAA
>NW_020955141.1:2447-2534 GCF_900497805.2 Vombatus ursinus
AAAAACCCAATGAGGAGAAGAATGCCTTAAAAAGCAGAATTGGCATACACAATGGGGTATGGAAATCTATCTTACCCTACAGGAAAA
>NW_020955141.1:2706-2869 GCF_900497805.2 Vombatus ursinus
GAAAAAAAGAAAAAGAAACAGAGACGCAGAGACAAACAGAGACAGAGACAAAAGAGGCAGGTTAGAAGATGACAGAGCACAATAAAAAGGATGGTTATTTTCAAATAATTAAAGATTTTCTTTATTTAAAAAAAGAAAAAAGCAGAATTGGCCAGATGGAAAA
>NW_020955141.1:3031-4486 GCF_900497805.2 Vombatus ursinus
GGCAGGGGCTGTCTTTTTACTTGCATTTGTATACTCAGTGCTTAACAGAGTATTTGACACAGAGTAAGCACTTAATAAATGCTTGTTTCCCTTTTTTCCTTCCTTCACTTCTTCCTTCCTTCCTTCCATCCATTCCTTCCTCCTGCCTTCTTTTTTCTTTTCTTTTTTCCCTCCCTTCCTCCCTTCCTTCCTTCTTTGTTCCTTTCTTCCATCTATTACTTCTTCCTTCTTTTTTCTTTCTTTTTTCCTTCCTTCCTTCCTTTTATCCTCCTTCCTTGCTTCCTACATCTCTAAGAGATCTGGCTGAAGAAACCAGGGTATTCTTTAGCCATCTATTCTTCCCTCCCCTGACCCACCTCCAAGGGACTTGGGAGAAGTCTGCAAGCCTGGCCTGGGCCTGTAGTTTGCTGGTCTTTTCAGTGTGTTCTTGGCCATACTCCAGGTCACTGGGCACTGATAAGGGACTAAGGCTCAGAAAGGGCAAGGGTCTTACCTAACATTTGACCAACAGGAAAAAGGGAGAAGAATTTAGAGTCAGAAGACTGGGTTGGGAATAGAGATACTGCTCCTGACTCACTGTGTGACCTTGAGCAAGTCTCTTAGCTTCTGTGGGCCTCAGTTTCCTCCTCTGTAAAAGAAGGTGGATTGTCTGATTATCTTAAAGGTCTCTTGCAGCTCTAGGGCCTATGACCCTGGTGGTTGGGGGGAGAAGAGAGCCCAGTTCTAGCTTCCATGATAGAAAGTGACAAAACCCAAGTTAGGACCCAGATCTCTAGTGTGTCAGCTGGTCCCCCTTCCTGTGTCACTGTTTATTATTCTCTTGCTAGTCACAGTCCCATCCTTCTTGGAGCCAGGGCAGCCCCTCCACTCTTCATTCCTGCATCCAAACCAGAAACTGTTTTGGGTGATCAGCAGCCTCTAGGGTCCAAACTGAGGCTAGGCAGGAAGATGGTGGAACTGGGGGACCTCATGGTACTGAGTGTCAGGGGCTTGGGTTTTCCCCTCACCCAGCTTTGCTCAGCTGCTCAGCTGTGGGAATTGGATATTATTCAATCATGGACATTCATCCTTGTGCTGCAGAATCTGTGGAGCCCCCACATAGTTTCTATTTCCAGAGGGTATAAAAGGTATGATGTGGTGATTTCTAAGGTCTAAAATTATTCTGGATTCCCATAAATCTATGGCAGGTCAATAAGGCAGCTGAACTGGTTTTATTCAGGTCAAAGGTATAGGGTATGAGGGCCCCTGAAGCTCAGAAAAAGCCAGCCTTCTCAGCCACAGAATCAGGGGCACCGGTCAGCATTGGAGGAATCTGTGACTTGTCCCAGAAAGGCCTTGAAAGAGGTGGAGTTTGTTTCATTCTTGCCCATTCCCCTTCAAACAGATCTGTCCAGGGAGTTCACCAGACTTCCCCTTCCACCCAAGAGACTCCCCACCCTCATGCCCCAAGATGGG
>NW_020955142.1:0-344 GCF_900497805.2 Vombatus ursinus
AGTGGAAGGGGAAAAGGAAGAACTATATTAATGATATTTCATTTTTTCCAAAAGGTCAAAATCATCAAGATCGCTCACTACTGGTTAAAAAATGCAAAGATCAGTTAAAAATTCATTATAAACAATAATCAAGAAGAGTTAAACTTGATACCTTACTGTTTAATAAGTTTGAAAACATGAAGTTATTGGATAAGAACTCCTTTTTGAAAAGAAAAAAAACCTACAGAGAGCCCTACAAAGATGCTTGGTAGAAATTAGGTATAGACTAATACCTTATACAGGGCAGCTAGGTGACACAGAGGATAAAGCACCAGCCCAGGATCATGAAAAACTGAGTTAAAATT
>NW_020955142.1:473-629 GCF_900497805.2 Vombatus ursinus
TTCATGATCATCATTTTCATAATCAATATTGACTATGTTCCATAAGAAATGGGGAGTAATGTCGTGACCTAAATATATAAACCACAGCATGAAATAAAAACAGAAGAGAATGAGTCAGATATTTAAAACAGGTATGAATGTCAAAGAAGCAATTGA
>NW_020955142.1:716-7164 GCF_900497805.2 Vombatus ursinus
AGCTTAGACTTTCATTATTCTAAGACCAACCTTCTATCCACTACACAACACTGATCACATGATTGTCTTTCAACCCTAATGATTAGTACCAAATAACTGAGATGGACAGAGTCCAATGTCATTCTAAAGATGCTGCATATTCCTTGAGTAGGGATTCAACAAGGATGGGTACACTAGACATGTCCAGGAAATGTGTGTGAATGGTGATGATATTACTAAACTGATCACCTAATGAAAATTAATTAACTAATCATTGATCACTTCTAAAAGGTTGCATTAGATATTAATGCAGCTTTTTCACATCTTACATTCTTAAATGAATTGGGGTAATTGTTAAAGTCAATAATTTAACAAACAGAAAACAAGGTATTTCTTATTATTTTTGGAAGAAGCTGTATGGAAGGCGTTCTTTCCCTTAAACGGAATTGATATGCACCTATGTAATGGTGATAATTAATTCACTGGTCAAACCTACAATGAGGAAAAATGTTGTTAAATGTAATTTTTTTTTGCAGAATTGTAGTCAGTACCTGACAAGCATTTGCTCATTATCAAAATCCAATGCTTTGCAATACAAAAAGCCAGAACATGCAGGCGTTTCAAAATAATGATTTCTCAAATCAGTACTAAGGGAAATATTTCTTCAATAAATATGTGCACACTTTGTCTAGACTGGAATTTCATGGTTAGTGAAACAGAAAGACCTTTAGAACTCTTCATTTTAAACTTGAATTTTCTTTTAATAATTAGAATCAGAAAGAAACTAGCAAAAGTCATTCAACTTGTGTATATTTTTTGTCCTTTGGGGAAAACAAAGTGTATCAATACATAAAATGAAACTAATGCCTTTTGGGAGATTCCATTCACTTCTTCTGTTTGTTCATTTTCGACCTCATTACTCTTTTTAGGTTCTTAAGCATGTGTTCTGTCTCCTTGATAATATCTTTGAATTCATCATTATATAATGGCCACTTATTAAGCAAATGCCAAACTGGGGACTGTGATAGGTACTGGGAAATAGAAGGTAATAGCAAAACTCTCCTTAACCTGAAGAAACTGATGATATACTGAGAGTAATCAACACATGAATAATGTTGAGAAGAAACAATATCCTTAAGTGATAAAAGGTAAATTGCAGATCTCACACTAGGTACATATTAACTAAAAATATTGATGGAATGTCTGAGTCTAGATGAGGACAGTATCATGTTTTCTTGAGATTCCCTAAGTACAAGAATTTAAGAGAAGTGGGAAAACTTTTTACCTGAGAGGATATATATTCTTGGTTCATATAATGAATTAGGAGAAAGACAGGAAGCCCTGTGAGCAAATTTTATTGTCTGAGTCATCCATTTTCTCCCACATTACCACACTTTAGGACTATCGAACTTATTGAGCAGAGTATAGAGTGTTGGCTCCAGACTCAGGAAGACTCATCGTCCTGTGTTCAAACCTGGCCTCAGAAATGGGCTGTGTGATGCTGGACAATACACTTAATCCTATTTATATCAGTTCAATCATATGTTAAATGAGTTGGAGGAGGAAATAGTAAACCACTTTGTTATCTGTCTTTAGAGTCATGTTCAGTTTTTTTGACACTGTCATGTTCCGTTTTTCAAAGTCCCACAATATTATATGTAAAATTTTGACATTTAAAAATATTGCTTCTTCTTCCTCACTTGTGTTCAACTTTTTGTGACCTCATTTTGGGTTTTCTTGGCAAAGTTGCTGGAGTAATTTGTCATTTTCTTCTCCAGCTCTTTTACAGATGAGGAAACTCAGATAACTAGAGTTAAATTATTTCTGCAGGGTTTCACAGCTAGTAAGTGTGTGAGGTGAGATTTAAACTCCAGGCCCGCTCTTCAATCCACTACACAATTCAGCTGCCGAAAAAGATTGTATTTTCATGGAAATGTAAATTTAAATCTTTGTATAAATATTAATAGCTCAGGTGTAGCATGAACCAATATAGTGGAAATCATAATTACATCTAAAATATTTATAAATGACATTTCATACCAATACAACTCTAAAAATGTTTTACACAGTAAGGAAAATGTTAATATTATTATTATTATCATCATCATCATCATCATTATCATTATTATTTTATTTTTAGGCAATTGGGGTTAAGTGACTTGCTCAGGGTCACAAAGATAGTAAATGTCAAGTGTTTGGTCTGAGGTCAGATTTGAACTCAGGTCCTCCTGACTTCAGGGCCAGTGCTCTATCCACTGTGCCACCTAGCTGCTACCCTAAGGAGAAAAATGATAATAAATTTTTCTAGACCAAATTGTCAAGAATATCAAATGACAAATTACTCCAGCAATGTAGAAATATTTCTTATGTTAATACAGCTGTGTGCCCAAAAATAATAACAAGCCAACCAGCAGTTTTTGTTTGTTTTTCTTCAGCTGTGTGATCTAACGATCGACTCTTTGCTCTAAATCGTGATAAATATATTGGCCGGTTTTAGGTGGCTACCAAAATCAGGGATTAATTATCACATTCAGAAGGATATTTTGGAATGTACCATCCACTCTAGGTGTAATAAACCTTCCAAAAGAAGAAAACCTTTCGAGCTAAATTGACTCATGTCCCTTTGCTCCCCAACACACCAGCATCATTACATGAGTTTTACTCTATGATAATGTGTATTTTTCTTTTTTTTTCTTTTTTTAAGGCAACTAGGTTTAAGTGACTTGCCCAGGGTCACACAGCTGGTAAGTGTCAAGTGTTTAGTGTGAGGCCAGATTTGAACTCAGGTCCTCCTGACTTCAGGCCAGTGCTCTATCCACTGTGCCACCTAGTTACCCCTGTTCTTTTTCTTTCTCTTTTTTTAATAGATAGTGTGTATTTTTCAATTGTATTAAGAGTCTCCTTCCTTTCTTCCTCTTTATTCTCTGTCTCAGTCTTCTTAAGCATGTTTCAATAAAACTTTTCATTAAATTGGCCACATTGTTTTACATATTTTTCTTGGTATCTAAATTTGTTTAGGGTTTTTTTTTCTGACTTCTGAATAGTCCACTGAACTGTCCAATGACATAAATTTGCTTTTCATACAAGGACTTGATTTATTGACAATGGCAGTTACGCTGAAGAAAGATAGCATTATCATTCCACTTCTAAAACAATGTCCAATAAGAGAATCCCATATCTTACAAAGTGGGACTATCTCATGGAGAGGACTGTCAACAGTCAATGCCCAATAGAAAATGAAAATGTTCATATCCATGATGACAGAGAAGGTTTCAGAAAAACCTGGGGGGATTCATATGAACTGATGCAAATTGAAGTGAGTAGTACCAGGAGAACATTGTACACAGTAACAGCAATATAAGTAATGGCAATAAACTGTGAAAGAGTTAACTATTCAGATCAATATAATAATGCATGACAATTCCAATGGATACATGCTGAAGAATAAGTCATTATAAAGTAAATCTACAAGCACTTATGAAATGCCTATCATAGGCTAGCTTCTGCACTAACCACTTTACAAATAATATATCATCTGATCCTCAAAAACAATCTGACTAGGAAGAGCAATTGTTTCCTTTTAAAAGGTTAAGAAACTGAGCAGACACAGATTAAGATGCATGAGAAGGGTCATGGTGACGTTAAGGATCTGATACCATTTCTGACTCCATGCACAGAGACAACTTTACTGTGCCACTTAGCTTCCTAAAAAAAAAATAATTTGATCCTCCCAACAATCCTAGCATGTTAACATTCTTATTAGTCCCATTTTACTAGGAAGAAAAATTGGCAAAAAGATGTTATGTTACTTGTCAAAAGTCAAAGAGCTAGTGCATGAGGTGAGATTAGAAATCAGTTCTTGTTAACTGCAGGCCCAGTTCTCTATCCAATGCACCACCTAGTTCCTTCTGAAAGACCTTGTAATTCTACCCCAAGTTACTTTTGGTGGCCAACACTAAATCCATTTATACCCACCTGTCCTAGAGAGGCACCCAAACAGGCAAACTTTCGATTTCTCTATTCAACTTTATGTTATATTCTGGATGCTAGATGTTCTTCATGTATTTTGTTTTTAGTGTATGGGAGGTTAAAATTAATTGTTCATGGCCATAGTCATCTTGCAGAAGTCAGTGCAATTTTCCTGGGCATGATGTAACCATGGCATATCACTGACAAACAGAACCCTGGCACATGACAAATGTTTCATGAAATTAGGCAGAACACTGAACTTTGTCACTTCTTACTATGTGGGAAATTTCTGTGATATGTTTACATGAAATTAATGAAACCTCTCCATTGCTTCAGGGACATGGCCTCATGGGGACAGAAGAAACCATAAAGTCTGACTCTAGCAGTAAACAGTACAGATCACATGAACAAGCTAGAGAAGACTCTATCTTCCAGATGAGCAGGTAACGTTATTCTGTGTTTGTGAACTTCCAGTGTGACAGGTGTCAAAAATATAGAGCCCAAAATTCTTAGGTCAAAAACTCCTACCTTATGTGCATTGTGGCAGTGAATAGGAGAATTTTATGCTCTTGGGTTGAATTCCATCAAATTGAAATGGCATAAAATCGTTCTAGGAAAGGAATCAAATGACAGTTCCTAACTATTACAGTGGTTACAGGAACCTTTCTGCAATCAGAGAAATCAAATAGTTTTAGTCAAGGGATATTGATCATTAAGAATATATGGGATCAAAGTGATCTTGCACTCAATGCTGTGTAATGTGACATCACCTGAAGAATGAAGAGCATTTTTAATGTTCTTTCATGTCCCTTGGAATAAGATACATTGATAACATCAATGTTGTTAGGCAGTTCATCTTCATAATCCAGGTAGAAAAAATATTTTCTCTCTGGATAGGAAAGGGAAGTAGACTACAGAGAATGAGTAGATTATGGGATCGACCTGGATGTCATGCAAATCACGACTACATGAGGCAGAGGCTGCAAATAGATCCTGGACCTTTACCTTTAATGGTTTAGGACTCCCTTAAAAAGGAAAATCCATCTTTTAGCTTTGGCTATACCTTTGCAACTGATAATCATACACAGTGACCCAGCAAGCAGGAGATAACATAACTAGCAAAAAATTTTTGGAAATGTGTTGGATATGTTATTTATCCCCTTTCTAGTTAGCTGCAAAGCAAACTTGCTACCTGCTTCAGCAGAATTCTTCCATGAGTTGATTTAATATGCCCTGTCAGACATTACTATCTCATAATCTTTTGACCTATTAATTATTGATATGAATGTGTATATATGATATATATATATACATATATGTATATACAATACTTTCCTGTATTATCACTTGAAGAAAAATAGTTTCATAATTTAGTACTTCTTAGAATAAAACACATTTGCTATCTTTTTGTCATTTATTTTATATTTATATGATCTTATGTGATATAGCATGATATATGATATCAAATGATATGATGTGATATTATTTAAATTTGAATAAATTCACCACTTGACACTTAAATGGATAAAATTACATTTTAATTGAAAAGGAAAATTCCTGCTCATCTTTTTTTTAGCATTTTATTTTTCCCAGTTACATGTAAAAACAATTTTAATATTTGTTTTTAAATTTGAATTTCCAATTCTCTCACTTCTCCCACCCCATTCCCCTCATTGAGACTACAAACAATTCAAAATACTTTACACGTGCATAGTTATGCTGAAATTCCCATAATAGTCACGATTTTAAAGAAAATATTGACCAATAAACATGAAGGACAATAAAGAAAGTAAAAAATGAAATGCTTCAATCTGTATTCAGTCATCATAAGTTCCCTCTCTGGGGATGGATAGCATTTTTCATCATAAGTCCTTCAGTGTTGTCTTGATTCATTGTATTGCTGAGAATAGCTAAGTTATTCACAATTGACCATCACCCACCACTCCTATTACTTTGTGCACAATATTTTTCACTTTGAATCAGCTCATCTAAATCTTTCTAAGTTTTTCTGAGAGCATACTGTTCATCATTTCTTATAGCACAACAATATCCCATCACAATCACATGGCACAATTTGTTCAGTCATTCCCCAATTGATGGGTATGTGCTTCTATTCTTTGCCAACATTCCAATTCTTTGCCTGCAGAGAAGAGCTACTACTACTACACACACACACACACAAACACACATGCATCCATATGTATGTATATATACACATTCATACATATATATGAATGTGTATGTGTACATATGCATGTGCATATATTTATATATGTATATGTATATAGTACATATATTGTAAAGCATGTATGTGTGCATACATGCACATATACATACACACATACATACATACATACACACATACATACATACATACATACATATTATACATTTGGACCTTTCACTTATTTAAAAATATTTCTGGGATACTTACCTGTATTGGTATTGCTATGTCAAAGGGTATGCATGACTTTATAACACTTTGGGCACAGTTCCAAAT
>NW_020955143.1:0-3189 GCF_900497805.2 Vombatus ursinus
GCAACCTAGTAATTTTCCAGAGGTCATACTGGGCCTGTGGTCCCTTACACTCTTGAGACTTCCTAAATGCTTCAAGGGAGTGCACTAATGTAAAAACCAAAGAGGTATACATAAAGCACCAGACTTTTCAAAAGCAGGCTGTGACACAGCAGGTGCCCCAGGCCCACTGTCTTGTGCCCAGGACCCTCCATTTCCACACAAAACAGTAATGACTATTGAGGGGTGGGACAAGGAGATCGGTGGTACAGAGATGCCCTATTTCATCTTTTGTAGATCATCCTTACCTGAGTGGAGCCATGCTCAGCTACCTCCTGCCCCCACCACAACCACCTGTGGAAAGAGAAAACTACCTCTACAGCCAAGACCTGCCCTAGGGATGGAGCAGTTTCAGGAGGGAGCAGGGCAATTCCTCTAAAGAGACCCAGACATTTTGCATTTTCCAAAGTACTCTAGGAGCAGCTAGGTGGCACAGTGGATAGAGCACCAACCCTGGAGTCAAGAGGACCTGAGTTCACATCTGGCCTCAGATACATAACACTCACTAGCAGTGTGATTCTGGGCAAATCACTCAACCCCAAATGCCTCAGAAAAAAAAATAATAACAAAACCAAAGTACTGTGCAAGAGTGATTCAGGGTAGAAAGTCATTTGGATTGGGTAGATGTTGGCAGCATAGATAAGCAGTCAGTTGCCTTCAAGTTTTTAAAAGCAATTTAGGATTCATACAGACAACTGTAAAAGAGATTTTCAAATCCGTTTTCCTGGAAGGACAAAGTTGGCTCAGAAAGCAGCTGGTCTCCAGCTTAGATCCACCAGATGCCTTAACCTGGTGCTTGTGGGAACAAGCAGGTCAGGGCCACTGTGGGAGGGATAGAGGAGGTCATGACTCTTAGTGATTCTGATAAGTTGAGTGTCCTGATGCTTCTTCCTCAGGATTACCTGTGTTAAATGGATGGAACCAGACTCTAACTCTTGAGTTGCCGGAGCCAAACAGAGAAGGCTGGAGACAGGAGAGTCAGGAGTCAAACAGAAGTTCAATTTCAAAGTGAGGGAAATATCTTCCAAGCAAGCACACAAGTGCCCGGGCCCCACCCCTCCTGGGGGGCAAGGAGACCTGCTTTAGTGTGGCCAAATCTCAATACTTACACCAGTGGCTGTGCAGTGAGCTGTAGCCCTGGAAAAGAGGGGTAACAACGTGACAAGTTTGCTTCGTAGCAAGGCTTCATGACCACAACTTGTCTGAGCTCAGGGAACATCTGATGCTGGTCAAAGCAATACAATAATTATGTGATTTTGCCAGAGGGTGAGATCATCCAGAGGGTGAGCACAAAGGACTGTTGTCATTTCCAGTTCAGGGCACAGCTTACTTCCTGGGTCTTAGCTCTGGAAAACTGGGTGTCTCAGTATCTTGACACCAGTGTAGTTTACAGATGAATAAGATGCCAAAATCCCCACCTAGAGAAAACCGAGATGAGGAAGAATTGGGGAGGTGGGATGTGTAGAGCAGTATAGATGGAGCATGAGAGAAACATAAAATAGTCCACAAAAGGAAGGGGAGAACAGGATGGGTGTGTGGGAGGCTGGGAGGGAGCTGAGGCACTACACTTACCTTAGTGCTTCCTCTCTCATCGGGAGTGTTGGCTGTGAATGAAAAGAAAAATTGTCAGGCCCATGCATTGTTACATTAAAGCGTTTATAAAGTGCTAGAGATACTGTTGCTGTTCCTGCTATTTTTTGAAATCTTTTGTTAGGCAATTGGGGTTAACGCAATTTGTGACTTGCTCAGGGTCACACAGCTAGTACATGTCAAGTGTTCTGAGGCCAGATTTGGACTCAGGTCCTCCTGACTTTAGGGCTGATGCTCTATCCACTGCACCACCTAGCTGCCCCTGTTCCTGCTATTTTTATAGATAAGACAGGAGCTAAAAAGTACAATCCAATCTTCTATAGTTGAAAAAGAAAAGATTCAAGTTTGCCTCATCCTTAGCCCATTTCTGTAAGTCAAGAGCAAGGTAGCCAGACTCCTTCGTTGAACCAGCCCTACTTCCCCCATCCTACAGCTTCTGCTGGGTCTGCAGCACATCTCCACTTCACAGCCCTAATTCCTCACCCTTCTTAGCTGAACATCTTCATCTTCTGCTAAAGACACTGGATTTGAACCCAGCATATTTGGACTTGAATCCTGCTTCCACCACTTAGAATCTGCATATAGTGCAGTGGAATGAAGGCTGAATTTGGAGTCAAAGCAGAGGTCTGCCACCTGTGTGCCTTTGAGCAAATTGCTGAAGTTCTATGGGCCTCAGTTTCCCTACTGTAAAATGAGGGGGTTGGATTAAATGGTCTCTGAGGTCATTCCCATCTCTAAATCTATGACCCTATGATATTATAATCTCGGGCAAATTGTATGATCCCTTTGAACCTCAGTTACTTTATCTGTAAAATGGGGATAATAATGTTTATACTACTTAACTCACAGGGTTACTATGAGGATTAAATTACATTATTATCTCCCTTCCTCTCACTACTGACCTCACAGTGTTCCTGAGAGTCCCATACTAACCCTAGATACCCCCCACTCCCCTTTCTGAGAAGCACTGTCCTGAACTTCTGATTGTACAGGCTTTGCTATGTAATGTCTCCACTTTTCCCCATCTCCAATGTTGTCCTGGCTATGCTACAGAGCTGACCAAGAGAGCTGAGCTTCTGCCCTCCTTCCAGCTCTGCTGAGCTCCCACAAGCCTCCTTTCTTTCAGCCTCCAGTCCAACTTGGGCAAGGTGTATCTGAGCCCCACTATACACTGGGACAGTCAGTGAGAGAGCCATCCGTACCTACTTGGTTCCTCTACAAGATTCTCTCCTTCTTCCCTGTGTTTAGGGCTGTTTGAGAGAGTTAAGGCAGGGCACATAGAAGGTGGGACAATGGGACAGTCATGAACTTCAGGACCAAGGACAGGGGAAAGGGTTTGATTAATGAAGAAATAGCCACCCCCTTAAAGCTGCCACACATAACTTAATGAGATACTTTCTGCGACAGTGGGAAGTAAACAAGTACAAAGATTTGGGGATTTCTGTACTCCAGATCTTAGACCAGGAGAGGTGGTTAACTAGGTGGAGAAGCACCAATCATCATCTATACGGGCCGCACGCTGACCCTCTGCCAGTCGTGCGCCAGTACCCACTTCCCTTAAAA
>NW_020955144.1:0-457 GCF_900497805.2 Vombatus ursinus
CAAACCAAGGCAGAGGACTCACTATTTGAAAAAAACAAACAAACAAACAAACTTCTAGGAAAGTTGAAAAATTGTTTAGCTATATGTTCCAAATGTACACATGACTTATGTAGCTCTCATAGCTGGGACAAATTAGAAAAAGGAAAGCAATACCTTTCACAACTGTGCTTGACCAAAGGATAGAAAAAATCACAGGTAATTAAACATGAACAATATTGATCTTATGAACAATAAATTGGAAATTTATTGGAAAAGATCAGAGATAATTTAAAATGGACAATATTGATTATATAAAATTGAAAAAGTTTTTTAATATACAAAATTAATTCAGTTAAAATAAATTAACAAAACCAAAACAACTCTGAATTTCTACCTCAGGTTATCAAATGATCAAAAAATAACAAATAAAGAAAATTGTAATTATTGGATAGCCTGTGGAAGGACAGGAACATTAATG
>NW_020955144.1:500-603 GCF_900497805.2 Vombatus ursinus
CATTGTTGGAAGAGCTGTAGTTTGACTGAACAATTTAGGTTAAGGATTTAACTTTTAATAATCTGAATGCAAAACAGTTTAAGACTATACCTAAAAAGTCATT
>NW_020955144.1:678-2495 GCF_900497805.2 Vombatus ursinus
ATATTATGCCAAACCTTTAATTCAATAATAGATATTTACTGCAAAGATGTCAAAGACAGGGAGGAAGGACCTATAGATGTTTTTTTTTTTAATATGTATAAAAGCACACTTTTTCACTGTAGCAAAGAACTGGGAATAAAGTAGGTTCCTGTAATTCACAGGATAATGTATGAACGTGATGGAATATTGTTGCTCTGTAAGAAATGGAGAAGACTTGGAGAAAATTGGAAAAACATATTAACTGAGACAGAGTGAAGTAAGAAGAACCAATAGAATAATTCCTACTGTTATATAATAATGTAAAGGAAAACAACTTTTAAAGACTGATCGATGCAATACCACTCATGAATCCAGAAGACTGATTATGACGATATCTGTGTCCCACCTCTTGGCAGAGAGATGATGGACTACAGATGCCTAGTGAGATATACTTCTTTTTCTTCTTTTATTTTCTTTTCTCTCTCTCTCTCTCTTTTTTTTTTTTATAAATGATCAATGTGTGAATTTATTTTGCCCAGTTATACTTATGTTATATAAGTGGGCTTTTTTGAAGGGGAAAAGGAATAGACAGAGTGTGTAGAGGGTAAAAATAGTGATGCCAAAATGGAAAGAAAAGAATAACATAATAGAACATTTTAAAAATGCCCAGAAAAGAGTAAGAGGATATTCATAAGGGGGCAGAAACAAGAAAGGCAGTGTTGGTAATATCATGTTAAATTTAATGTTTGCTTTAAAAACAACTTTGTAATAGAAATTCAGTTTCTATACAAACCACTTTTATGTTCTTTACATATGAAAATATTCACGTTTAAGTTCATATGTTTAGTTGAAAAAAATGCTAACCTGAGCCTGAAAAGAGGTTGGAGTCCTGATAACTCTGAATAGAGTTTGAAATGTAAAAAGTGTATAGTTTTGCTTCTAACCAGGGGTGTGGTGATAAATGTTTAACAATTGGCTCTGCAGGAAAAAAAACAAACCCATTATATATACATATATATATAATATATAAATATAATACATAATATATAATATATATTATATATTATGTATATATTATATACATACACACAACTTATATATATACATTATATATATACAACTAAAAAGTGTGTGGCATATATATATATATAATATATATATATGCCACACACTTTTAAGTTGCATCTGTATAATTAACATTTTCTTCATCCTTTAAATCTACACAGTTAACAAAACAATAAATCAAGACCTCATTTGTTGCCATCTGTTGATTTCTAAGGTGTAAATGCTCACGCTGAAAATTTAACAATAAATTCTCCCCTGCTAACCCTCACAGTGAACTGAGGAGCAGGATATAGAAGCTTTAGAAAGACAGAAGACAAGTAAATGTTATATACCTAGATTAGAAGAAGCAGGAAGGAGAAAGAGAAGTTGTACACAGGATTTCCCTTCTCTATTCTTAGGATGCCAAAACATTCTGGAAAACACTCTTTCAATCTCTACAAGTCTAAGAAGAGCTGTGCAGCAAGCTGGATTCAGTTATTCCGTCTTCTTGCTGTCATTCACACGTCAAGTAGTCCAAGCAGGAGCTGAAGAGAAGTAGACAGCAATTTGAAGTTTCATGCTATATTCTTTGTAGAAATGCTTGTGTCTCTGTCTTAAGGCTTTTATTTGATGCTATGTTCTCATTTACGTGTCCTTTCCTATAGATTTGCATAATCGGTATTGAGCTAGAGAATTCCCTTAAAGTCCAGAGCTTTCAAGTCCTTGTTAAATACTCTTCTCATTATTAACATACTGGTGGTAACTCATGTCTACTTTATTGGGTGGTATTTAGC
>NW_020955144.1:2528-3780 GCF_900497805.2 Vombatus ursinus
CGATCACAATGCTCTATAAACTTTCCTAGAAGGTCCTTAGAATTGCTGACTTAGAAAAGATTCCCTTAGAAAAGAGAGGATTATTTATAAGAGGAAATTGGAAAAAAAGAGGAGTTGTACTGATAACTAAGACTTCAGGAAGAGATGAAAAATTGTTCCAGTTCTCTCAGGTTAGGTATGATATCAATAGGCAGAGAAGTGAGGTAAACATCCACCTCTGTCCTCTTCAAGAAGAGCTTCAAATTTGCTTTTAAGGTCTAATGGCATGGCTGTCCTTTTCCTTCCCTTTCCCCTTTATGTAACATTCTTCCATTCTCCAACACCCTGACATGGGTCACGTCTTCCCTTTTCTAATTCAGATTTCTTTTTCCCTTATTGAAGTCTTGTTTCTAAATCGTTTGGGGACACTTCATTGTTCTCAATAACAAATTAAAGTTTGGAAAGGCATTCTTTAAGACCCTTCACCTTCTCTTGCAGGAGTTTATTGAAGCAAGTAGGTGGTGTAGTGGATAGAGTTTTGCCCCTAGAGTCAGGAAAACCTCAGTTCAAATATGGTCTCAGACACTTGTGTGATTGTGAACAAGTTACTTAACTTCTGTCTGCCTCAATTTTTTCATCGGTAAAATGGAAATAATAATAGCACTTATCTCCCAAGGTTGTTGCAAAGGTAAAATGAGAATTTTTTAAAGTTTATTACAAACCTTAAGCACTATAAAATACTAAGTACTAGTAGTAGTAGCAGCAAGAGCAGCAGTAGTGACGACACAAATAACAGTAACCATGGCAGAAATACAAACATCGCACACTCATTGCAAGTCATTGCCTTATTTGCCCTCCTCTCTGTACTGATTGAGATGTTTAGCCTTGTCTTTTTCAACTATTATAAGTCTTTACATCTTAATTCCAAGTCCCCCTCCTCACATGAACTTGTACCGTCAATTAATGTCTCTTAATAACTTGACAACACTACTTAACTTCCTTTCTTTAGTCTCAGAAATCCCACAGACACCGTCATCTCCCCTTCAGTCTCCCACAAACTTCCTGTCTCTTTCATCAATTCTTCCCACCCACCCATCTGCTTTGTCCTCTATTTTTTTTTCTGTTACCGTGCCTTGCCTTTATAGCTACATTCCACTTTTTCTTCTCTTCCCTCTTCAGATTCTACTCCTGAATCCTTTTCCTATATTTTAGATCAAGGACCACATGAAAAGGAATAACATTTCACAGACAACATGAAAGGGAATACAAATAA
>NW_020955144.1:3813-3936 GCF_900497805.2 Vombatus ursinus
GTTGGAAAAAGTTTGTAAAAGGCTTTGAATGCCGGGCTAAAGAATTTGAATTTCATTTAGTAGGCAATAGGGAACCATTGAAAGTTTTTTAATTGGGAAGTGATATTATCAGAGGTATCTATT
>NW_020955144.1:4010-4142 GCF_900497805.2 Vombatus ursinus
TGGATAATAAATTTTCTGATGATGTATTGAATGAACTGGAATCAAGAAAGACTAAAGCGAGAAATCATTTGGAACACTATTACAGTAGTCCAGGCAGGAGACGATAGGTGGGACAATGAAGACAGATGTGAT
>NW_020955144.1:4200-5595 GCF_900497805.2 Vombatus ursinus
AGAGATTTCAGAGCTAAAATTGACGGGACTTCATGACTGATTGAATGTAGGAGATAAAGGAAAGAAAAGAGTCAAGGATGACAGAGATGTGCTAAGCCTGAGTGAATTAGAAAATGGTGCATCTATTGATGGAAATTGTATAGTTGGGGGGGGGAAGCAATTGTGAGTGATACAAAAGAATATGAGTTCAGTTTTAGATAATATTGAGCTTTTTTCTCCCTCCTTTTCCATACCTACACTTCTTAGATTCCTTTCCTGAGGTTACCCCAATGTCTTGTTATCCAAACTCGAGCCTTCCCTACTCGTCCTTCTGCCCTTATTTGTGCATGTAGACCTCCTGGTTTCCTAACCTCTACTTTGATTCTAGATTCTACTGCTTGCCTATCCCAGCCAGTCTGAGCCTAACCAGCACTGAAATCTGACTGTTTTATTTAATTTGCTATGACTATCTCAGTTTTGACCACCCACCTGTAGTCTATGCCCTGGAGCTGATACAAGATTCCTCCAATAACCATGTCAAATTGATATATCGCTACCTCTGCATCCATCCTAATGCTGTCAGAGTTGTGTTAAGCCTGTTATATTTCACAAATGGAGAATGTTACAATCCACCAAATTTCTTTCTATGACCAGTTCTATGGTCCCAGATATCCCTAACAGCAAGCTTAAGGGCATATAACATCTGCCCTCAATCGTGAAAATCAGGAGTGAAAATGTGGTCCTCATGGTGCACAGCACACTGATATATGCCACTGCACTGTCTGGCTGTGTGCAGAATGCAACTTAATAAAACAAGTGAGAATGAGAAAGTAGGCAAAAGTGGGCAGTGTATTCCCAAGAAAGCTCAAAGAGGCAGTATGGCAGTGGGAATGCACCACTCCTATACCTTACTTAGAAGGCTTGAACAATCATTTATTAGGTATCTATTATGTATCAGGTACTATGCTAAGCCCTTTACAAGGTAATTTGAAGGCAACAGTTCTTCTCTTCTAGGAAGTTGTTAAAAGTCCCAGCAATTGACAGAGGGTGCTAGAAACCCTTCTGAATATAATAACAAGACTGTCTGGTCTGTCCAAGGAAGCATCCTTGGACTCCAGTCAGTTATTACCCATGTGCTACTCACTCACCCCAGCTCTTCACCAATTTAATCTTTTGGCCACCTTGACAAACTTTATTTGTAGCATCCTTTCCCTCCCACACACACTTTTCCTACAATATTGACAACTTAGCCTTGGTGATATGACACTGTACTTTTAGATTAGTCCCCTCCAAAACATATCATGTTATTGAGAATTAATGTACCAACCATTATGATACTGGTCAAAGGAAGGTGAGCCCAAGTCTCATCCTGGATACAGAATCTATTAATGTTCCACAAGTTTGTGATATTATCTA
>NW_020955144.1:5638-5842 GCF_900497805.2 Vombatus ursinus
TAATAATCTAATATAAATATATTCTATTTAACTTATATTTCAATACACAACTCTGTATATGGGCTGTTTGGTAGATCCAGCATAGTAGTGATATGNCAATAATCTAATATAAATATATTCTATTTAACTTATAATTATTTGTAATATTTCAATACACAACTCTGTATATGGGCTGTTTGGTAGATCCAGCATAGTAGTGATATG
>NW_020955144.1:5886-6937 GCF_900497805.2 Vombatus ursinus
AAAGCATGCCATTATACTTTATAAATATTTAATAGCAAAGGAGTGAGATCTCTGCTGAGAATGACTAGGTTTATTCATTGCCATAGCAACAATTAGTGTGTGACTCTACTGTAGACACATTAATGAAAAGGGGGACCTTTTGTTGATGTTTTATAGGATTTTAATCATAGAAACTAATGAGTCAGATTACTTTGAAACAGCAAACTGTTTAAAGATTTCATCAAAGTTTTTACTCAGTTTTTTACTTAGAATAATTATTTTCCTATCACAAGAGTAAAATTAGTAAGTGCCTGTATCTTCATCAAACTGTAAACAAATAACTTCCTGCCCTCAAAGAGAAGCATGTAAGTGTAATGTCTTCTCTGCAAATGTTATCAATGAGCAAACCAAAGTTGGGAATTTTGAACATGTAAAAATGGTTGCTCTGTCCAGGATAGTTCCCTTTCAATCCTGTTACTATTAGGATGTCCCTTCCTGTTCACCCTCCTTGTGAGAAGTGGGATGGGAAAAAAAAATGGAAGAGATGAAAGAAAATGAGGAGGTGGGAGATTCCATGAAGGAAGAAAGGAAATAATCATTTATTAGGTGCCTATTATGTGTCAGGTACCATGTTAAGCTCTTTACAAATATCTCATTTGATCCTCACAACTCAAGGAGGTAGTTGCTATTATTATCCTTATTTTACATTTAAGGAAACAGAGGCAGGAATGTACAGCCAGGTTTAATACTGGATTTGAACTCATTCTCGACCCCAAAACTCTATCTACAATACCACCTAACTGTATCATAGAGCAGGGACCCTGGCATTTCTTTTTTCATGTTATGACTTCCTAAAGTATCTAGTATAATTCTCTCCGCATGTTTTGTTTTGTTAATTTATTTTTTTTCTTTTTTCATAGGACTTGTAATTTCTTTACTATAGGGAACTCCTAATGAAGAAACTCTCCTTACTAATGCATGCAAACTGGCAGATGCTGTACAACACAGAGTATTAGATTCTAGACACATTAGACCCTTAGGAAACATTCATCAAATTGGATTTACATGTAAA
>NW_020955144.1:7006-23299 GCF_900497805.2 Vombatus ursinus
CAGTCAGAAAAGATCAAAAATGGAATCACAAAGCTTCAAGTAGAGATGAAAAAAAGGTGTTGATTGATTGTTGCGGAATGTAGTGTGGAAGGGTAAGAGCAGACAATTACATTAGATAAGGAGGAAGTCAATAGAACAAGGGAAAGGGTGAGGGACAAATCAGAATCAACTAAAACATTCCTTGAAAACCCACTTTGTGTATAGTTCTGTACTACGTACACTGTGAGTAGAGGGAAGGGAGAGAGACAAAATTGTATGGAAGATAGTCCATGTTCTTGAGAAGGTTGTAATCTCATTTAAGTCTTTTGACATGACATATATACATGTAAACTGTTTAAATATAAAACAACATATTAATAAATGAAAATAAACTGTAACATGCTAAGTACTTAACAAAACAAGCTAAATCATAGAGAATTTCCTGGAGGAGATGAGTGTTATACCAAGTTTTGAGCTGGAGATGGAAGATGTGTGTGTGTGTATGTATGTATGTATATATATATATACATATATATGTATATATATGTATGTATATGTATGTATGTATATACATATATACATGGAGAGAGAGAGAGATTATATGTATGTGATTATAGCATATAAATGCATAGATTATACCAATGTGTAGAATTACTCTTTGATCTGATTTCCAGGTTATCTGCCCATGCAGTTTTTTGTTGCTGTTTTAAGTGGAGGAATCAAAAAAAGGACAGGATGTTATAGTCTCTGTACCCTAGAATGAAATTACAATTTTGTTATTAGCATCATTATTTAGTAGGATTTGTGAACTAATGCAGCCCTTTTTAACTTGGCCTTATCTATTGTGACAAGGCTCCAGGGTGCTGAGCCACAGGAAATCCATTTCATATCTCATTCGCAGGGTGCCAGAGTCCTGAAAATACCTTTGTGATGTTTCAGGTTTCAGTTGCCTGGTGTGTAATCTCACCGACTCACTGTCTTCAAAAGAAAGAACATTAACTGCTCCTCAGATGCTCTGTCACCGGAGACCCAGGAGGCATCATTCTTGGAGAAACACACTGGAGCACTTAGGTCATTTTTGACAAAATGTCATGTATTCAAAGGGCATTCAAAATATGTATTTTATGCAAACTCTGAGGAGCATCAATGACATAGAATAGAAGTAGATAAGGAAGGGCAGATTTCCTGTGTTTAATACATTAATAAACCTGTTGTCTACTGCCAAGTCACTGGTCCTTTCATATAATGAGAAAGGCAGTGCCACAAGCATGTAGCAAATACAGTTACAAATGTGGAGACCTGAACAACAATTGTTTTTTAAGACTCTCATGAGAAAAATAAAATTATGACTTCCTACTGTCAAGTACTAAGAACATCTACAATGTTTTCCCCTTTTCTCCTATATGGGATTTCCACAGTCACATATGACCAGATTAAATTATTTATACATTTAAAGAATCTCAATAATTAATTCCTGAAATTCCCCTCTCAGCTCCACTCTCTAGTCATCTATTTGAAAACATTTCAATTCAACTTATGAAACATAAGCAAATATTTGCGTGCTCTGGTTTAGACATGTCCACCAATAGGCCAATCCAAGCAATCACTCACCCTTTTGACAAAGCAACTGGGCATGTTTGAGCTCCTATGGCTCGGTTGGAAAACCTTAGCTTGCTTTTAAGTGATCTCAATTGAAATTGCTTGTGGAAGCAGAAAAGGGTAGGAGAAGAGATTTTATTTGTTGTTCAATAGTGAAGATTGAGGGTAATCTATCAGTGTGTCAATCAACCGACCACCATTCATTAAATACTTACTATGTGCTGGGCACTGTACTGGGTGTTAGGAATACAAAGACAAAACTAAAACAGTCCCTGTCCTCAAGAAGCTTACATTTTAATGATGGGAAACACTATGTATACTGACAAGTATCTCCTTCCTCACTTCTGCCCAATGGGGTCCCTCACTTCAGGATTCAGCCCAAGAACCCCCTTCTACACCAAGATTTCTTGACCTCATCCAGGTGCTAGCACTCCTCCTCCATAAATCATCTTGTCAAGTTTTGAGCTAGAGATGGAAGAGTGTGATCTTGGCCAAGTCACTTAATCTCTGTTTGCCTCAGATTCCTCAACTGCAAAATGGGGATAAAACTATCATCTACCTCCCAAGGTTGTTGTGAGGACCAAATGAGATCATATTGTAAATCATTTAGCACAGTGCTTGCCATCTGGCTAATAAATTCTAGCTATATATTGTTGTTGTTACATTATTTGTTGTCTCCCCAGTAATAATGTAAGATTCTAGAAAGGAGTAGTTTTATTTTTGTCTTTGTATCCTCAACAAATAGCTGTGTGTCTTGCACATAGTAGGTATTTTATAAATGCTTTTGATTGATTGATTTATATATAAGCACATGAAGTAAATACATGCATATATATTAGTATATACATATATACATACATATACACACATAGTTTGGCTTTAATTATGGACTCCTTGTTTCTTGTGCCTGGTCAAGTTGTATTTTAGTAGCAATTGGGAAAAAGAAAGGAGGAGTTTGAAAAATATTTTTCTAGTCCACTTATGAAGTCTCCAGACTGAAAAAGGATCCCAAACTCAAAGCCTTCACTTCACAGATTTGTTTCAGAATGCAAAATGTACAAACACTGCACCCCTTCATTCACTGGAAAGCAGAGATTTAGCTGCGATTTACAGGAAACACTTTTCCTTTGGTGTAAGACCTAAAGAATAAATAAAGAGGTCATGGCGCCTATAGGTTAGTTTGTTTGCTTGAATATATATTATAGGCTTATCCTGATTCAATGGTAAAGTAATTCTTGCACTGGATAAATATTTTGTACCTTATAATAACTACTGTGGTTGTGTAGTATTATTTCCACTGGAGTGTGCAAAATCTTAGAGGGCTGATAGTTCCATAACTGTATTGTGTGAATTAGGCTTCATTTGAAACTTTTGTAGTCTGCTTGAAAAAATTATTTGATGAAATTGTTGGAAAGGTATCTACAATTCTAAGTAGAATTGTAGTAATTCTGGTAATAAAGAAGCATTTCAGTCCTAGAGAGACAGAACAAATCTGCAAAAGTAGGTATGGGGTGGAGGGGGTAGCTGTGGCAAGGTGTATGTAATCAGTGATTAAGAGGGTAGGAAGATGGTTCACCAACTATCATCCTCACTATAGTGATCAGAGTCTTATCTCCAACACAGCCTTACCTTCCTACCCATTATAGCCTAAGAATCTCTCACTACACCCTTTTCCACCTTGCAAGCATTGACCTTTCATTGTCTAAGCAGCACTTTGGCCTCTCAAAGCTATAAATTAACATCTAACTCTAGCTCAGAAAGCTATTGAAAAAAAATAACACACTGGATACCTACCCTAACACCCCAGCATGCCCACACAATGGAAAAAATACTAGGGGGTGTGTGTGTGAGTTTGTGTGTGAAAGTTTGGAGATCACTATAGTAAATCATTAAGTATACTGGTCTCACAGCCAAGAAAACCTGGGTTTAAATGCAGCCTCTGACACATACTGAATATATGGTCCTGGGCAAGTCACTTAACTATTCATTGCCTTCCAGTAAACTCTTGAAGGCTGTATAGTGTAGAATATTTGAAAATCCTCAATGATAGAGAGAATTCCCCACAGTGATGAAATCAAAGGACCAAATCATGATCACTGGGTAATGAAATATTACAGCAAAATAACAGAATTCTCTCTCTCTTTCTGTCTCTCTCCATACACATGTATATATACATATATACACACAAACTATCCATGTATGTATTCAGATACATACATACATAACATACATACACACCTATATATCTATAAATAGTAGATGGATTAATAGAGATTTATACATGCAATATACTAGAGTATATTCTCTGATTTCCTGAGATTATTCCATAGGTCATAGTAAGTCAGTCAATAAGCATTTATTAAATACCTACTATGTGACAGGTACTTTGCTAAATACATTAGTGCCACTAATGAATTGAATGATCACAAACACAAGATTATGAAAAAGAAAATTATTTCTTCCAGGCAAGACATGTAATCTTTTCTCACTTTGTGGAAATTGTACATATGCTTCCCTAAGTATACTATAAAATTGTGTAAGGTAATTAGACAATGTCTACAACTAAACATTTACAATTCTAACTGTGTAAGGGGATGAATAATACTAAAGGGAAAATAGGTATTATGAATTGCCCATGTTTTAGGGCCACTCTCAAAGAAGTGTACAGTGCCTCATATTCTGGTTGAACCATGAATTCTAATACTTAGAGATTAAACCTAGAATGAAAATGACTGCTTACTACAAACCTAGGAGAGTCTGGATAGCATATTATGTGTGCTTTGCACGGGATATATGTCATATATGTAAGTATTCACATATATATGTGTTTATTTCCATAATTACATATGAAGCTTTAAATATATGTGTATATATATATATACATAATTTTTAAAGCTTGAAATTGATCTGAATTCCATGATATAGATAAGCTGTATTTAGCAGTAACCAAGGGCTTGAAGTATAGCTTAAAAATAAGTGGCATTGAAGTGAAAATATTGATTAACTCAGCATACTATTATTCCAGAATAGCTGCATTCATTTTCCCTCTAATGACACATTCATCCATCCACCATTATTGTCACATAACAAACTCAAGAGTTTCTACACGTAAGCAAACATTAATACCATTTTACTAAAGTGAAAGGAGCTCTTATGATGGGGGAGAATTACTGAACTTCCATGATTATCCCTGATTTCAAAGGAAAGCATATACTAGAAAGCTTCAGAAAGGACTCTCAGGTAAAAAGCAAAAGCCTCTCCCCCAACCCAAGCAAGGAGCTCCCCCTTCCAACCTGGAGTTGGAACCATCATATTAAAGGCAAAGACGGTGAAACAGTTAAATGCTGAGAGGAACTAAATTTCCCTCTGCCCTGGACAGAGAGTGTACAATACAGTTCTCTCTCCCTAAGCAGGCTTCTCCAGGAGCATGGCTCTTTTTGTTTCCTGCCCAGAACTCCTTTTAACTCCGACCTGCCTCCTGTCCTCCCAATTTGGAAGTGACTTTACTTCTCATGGTCAAATGTTATTTTCTTTTGTTTCATTTTTAGAGTGTTATGGGTGCTTTAAAAAAAATTCCTGTAATTTCTAAATGCCTCCTTGACTCCACTGTAACCAACAAGTACAATTAAGCAAAATAAGGCTAAAAATTGAGGGATAAGACTACATACCTCATTCTGAACCTGTAGTCTTCCACTTCTTTATTAGTATGTTTCATTATCCATTCTTTGTAATTGAGTACTTTTATAATGATCTAAATTCTGATTTACATTGTTTCACTTTACATTATTATGGCTTGTATATACTATTCTCCTCTTAGTTCTACTTAGTTTGCTATATTGGACATAATCTTCCACATTCTTCCTCAACCTGTATAACTTTCTCTTTCAAATGTTTTCCCTATGTGTAATTCATCCTGTATAATGCATCTCACTCTTTAATTATTCCCTAATATTCTGTTCCCATGAGTCAGTTAGAGGAGGTACCGTTCATTATAATAATCTTTCCTTTAAGCCTGTATTCACATAAAAATCTATAGATATGCATGTCCATAATCACGGACCTCCATACCCTATGCCTGACCTCTATAACTGAGGACTCAATGAGAAGATGCAGCAGCAAATTTCCTGGAGCTGTGGACAAACCTGTGACCAAAAGTAGAAGTGGAGAGATGTATTCCTTATCTTCCTCTTTCCTCTCAGTCCTTATTGAGATCCCCCTAGATGGATGTTTCTTTTTGTTTGTAGACACCTAATACCTGCTTTGTTTAAAACTGCTTTGTTGGAGCAGCTAGGTGGTGCAGTGGACAGAGCACTGGCTCTGGAGACAGGAGGACCTGAGTTCAAATCTTGCCTTAGGCACATAACACTCATCAGTGTGACTTGGGGCAAGTCACTTAACCCCAGTTGCCTCACAAAAAACAAAAACAAATAAAAAAATCTGTCAGATGTTTTAGAAATGACTGCAAACACGTTTAACATACACAAAATTTTTACCATACTTTGCATATACAGAGAGAAAAAAAATTTCATTTATCAGCTAGAAGACAATAGAGGCATAAGCAGAATATAAGGCAGATTATGTAGGAAAAAATCCATCTGACCAGGGAGAAAAGAATATTCTAAGTACTACATGTTTAAGTCTGCAAATCAAATTATACCACAATATGTAGACAAGTAAGAATAAGATAATTTGGACCAAATAACATGGTTGACTCGTGTAATATAGTTATAACCAGAGTCACTTTGTATTTAAATGGCTTGCTGTATTTGTGACTTCCCTAAGTTACTCAGTAATGCAATAGACTTGTGTTTTCATAATTTAATACCTGGTTGTTTTGTGAAGAGTAAGCATTTCAATATGCCCAGGGGCCGTGTCTGCTACAGCTCAGTTTCTGCCAGGGGTAATGAACAGTGGTGAAAGAATGCCCAGTCTAGGACTTATAATACTCTGGAAGGCCAAGACAGCTGGCTGAAGCAATTAAGCCTTGGAAATAAGAACTGGCAAGAGTCTCTCTCTCTCTCTCTCTCTCTCTCTCTCTGTCTGTCTGTCTCTCTTTCTCACACACACACACACACACACACACACACACAAATACTATTAGACTACTTTCCATCCCTCAAAATAAATGAAATGCTGACTAGCATTTCTTCTGGAATAGTTATTAATTTGGACCCAAAATCATGCAGTCAAATATCTCCCTCAAGAGAATACAGATGACTCAACCCAAATGGCATTTGAAGGATCAGTCATGTATGCTTCCTCAGTATGTCCTGAAGGATTTGCTTCAGTACCTTCAGTGTTTCAAAACACTGAACACACATTTTCAAGGCAAGGTTCAGCGCTTGCTATTTTCAGGGTGATGGAGCTCATGGCCCAGTAATTCATGAAGAACATTAATGCAACTTTGAAGGGGCTACCAATGTGGATGAACTATGATCTTATTGTGAAATGGTGATTCACCCATTCAGGAAAGAAGTAATACTTAATTCACTGTTAGAGAAATTATAGTAATAAGCTATAGTCATGCTTGGGTTATATAGATATTTAGATTCACTGAATCTTCAAATTTGAGGAGAGCTTAAAGGTCATCTAGAACCTGCCTCCAGAAAGAAAAAAAAAAAAGAAGAATCCCTTTTCTAATATCTTGGAATCATCCAGGGTCTGCTTGAACCATCTTTAAACTCAGATTCATACCTCCCAATTTTCAGGTAAGATACTATTACTCATTTTTTTATGTTGACTTTATAAAATTCCTTTGAATTTTTTGTCTGTAAAGCAAAGCAATATATAAATAGATATGTGTAGAGAGAGATACATACACACATATATGCATACATATATACACATATGTATATATATGTGGGTATACACACACATTTTACAGGGGTTGAAACTACCTTGAACCTTTCCTTGGGATAAGGGGATGGGGACAGTGGGGAGAATAACCTATAATATCAATCTCAGATTCCTATCCATCTAGGCAATTAGGTCTCTCTTACAGCAAAACTACAACTGCTTGGAGGTAAAAAGGACTAGAGAGGATGATAGCAAGTATTTATATAAACAGGCTCTTTCTCTATCTTGGAAGAATGGTCACAAAGATAATGACCCGCATTTGGAGTACTGCTGTTTTTAACAAACAAACAAAAACAGTAAACACAGAATAAAAATACATATGAAAGTACCCACTAATGGTTTATCTGGCCTGTGATATGTAAGTGACCAAAGGTGTATTTGACAATTCAAAGAGAAGCACTGGTAAATAAGGCACTGATAAACCTTCTCCAGCTAGAAAAGCTCTTGTGGAAGTCTTCAGTGAAGTAGAATTAGGATACCTTTCACAAAGCAGCATTTTCAGACAGGAATATAGAGAAACCTGGTAGAAACAAGGGAACAATGAATGCAAATCAGACTGTCTCTTAAAACATATTTATACATCTGTGTATGTGTGTGTGTGTGTGTGTCCTATCTAAAGTATCCAAAGGAAAGAAATAGCTATTGATACAAAAGGACCAATAGACTTTTTTTTTTTTACCAATAACTCAGAGATAAGAACCTTATTGTTGTCCTAAGTGAGGTTCTCATCTTCTGTCACCATGGAAATTGCCATCAAATTATTTCAATCTAATTTTGAAAGGGGACTAGCATTTGTAAAACGTAACAGAGGTATTGAGGCTCTAGAATAGAACTGACCAATTTACTAATGGACACCTACTTGATGGTAAGTGGTTTAGCAAATAAGAGATTGTTTCTTTATTCCCTTAAGGCAAAATCGCTTTGCATTGCTTTGAAAGAAAACACATTTAACAACCAACATAACTCCAGAAGAAGTTATGAGTGGCAGAAAATTACTTCAAGCCTAGCTATCCTTTACAAATGTAAGGTACTAAGATGAAAGATTTCTATTCAATTTTACCCTCCTTTCATTTAAAAGAGAAGGGGAAAAGAGATATTGGCTTCAAACCTCTCTGAATAGAGTAGATGAATTAATAAATGTCGTACACACTTGTAGTCAAAAGAGAGCTTGTGAGAAGAAAAAAGCAAGATGCCAATGGCTGATGAATGCCTGAGATGTCTTGAATAAAGGATCCTTTTAAATTCTCCAGCAGTTCAAACCGAATGGCAGTCATAAATAGGACAATTAACTGGGGCTTTCATGAAACAGAGTGCCGTGAGAGGACACAGTAACTTCCTTTCTAGGACATACCTCCTCCTCAACTCCTACTGAAGCAATTGCACATCCTCTAATATTTTATGTTCCCTTCTATTCTAAGCATTCTGTTAACAAATCTTTATAGCATGTCTACTAGGTGGAAGGTGCAATGCTTAAACACCATGTGCATATTTATATATGCTTTAATGTATATGTAGATATATAAATAGATAGTAGGTATAAAATAGAAGATAGATATTACTTTCTGACACTTTCTGTTCTATTCTCTTCATTTTAATCCCCTTGGATTTTCAAAATAATGGGTCAGTTCTCCCTCTGGGTCCTGGAGGGGGCTAGTAACGTAGTCACTGAGGCAGAAATGAAATAAAATATTCCCCACCCTTGGCTCAAGTTTACTGTTGACACTCTCTATAGTCTGGTTGTCAAAGAATATTCAAGAGGCATTAACTCAGTTACCTGATTATCCTCCAATCCATTAACAAAACAATCCAAGATTTTTAATTCAATCCACAAATCTGGTCAGCAAGCACAATAGGAAGGCAACTGATCAGGGTGATATCATCAGAAGGCTGAGATATGCTGCATTTAAACACACACCATTCCTACTCATACTATTCTTTAGCACTGAGTAAGTGTGCACACTAGTGTTCTTATGGACCTTCTACCAGAAAATTATTGTTATACAATTTCACAAGTGGCTTAATAATGTTCCAACAATAAAGCACCACAACGCCCAGTCCACAAGGCAAAATTGTTACAGGGACATTGACTGACTGACCAAACACATTCTCTTTTTGTAAGCAAAGCCCTAGAGCAGGCTGGAACATGGTGCCCGGACCTGGACTTTAGAAAAAGGAGGTAACATTCTCTTCCTCCTCCTCCTCCTTTCATTTAACCTAGAAAGAGTTGGTGCAATTAAAGACGAGGATTGAGACTCATCATATTCATGAATAATAAATGTTGTACACACTTGTAGTCACTTGATACTAAATACAGAAATATGATTTTTTTTAAAAAATTCTCTTCCAAAGATCCCTTTGTGTAAGAATTAATGCTACTGTGTAATNTGAGGATTGAGACTCATCATATTCATGAATAATAAATGTTGTACATACTTGTAATCACTTGATACTAAATACAGAAATATGATTTTTTTAAAAAATTCTCTTCCAAAGATCCCTTTGTGTAAGAATTAATGCTACTGTGTAATTAGTATAGTATAATATAGATTGTCCCAATAACTATAAACTTTTACATTGAATAATCTATTTAAAAGACATGGTATATACTATTTTCTTTGGTTCCATAATGCTGAAAAGTAAAGGCATGAGCTCTTTAAGTGTAAGAGCTCTCTTCCATGAAATGGCTCTCAGTTTAAGAATATTCTTTCTTGGGAAGCTAGGCCACCAAAATCCCTTTCTCTTTATCCTGACAGTCTACGATGCAGAAAGAGCAATCATAGAATTACACATTTAGAGCTGGGAAGGAATTTAGAGGTAATCTAAAACAACCACCTAATTGTGCAGATGAAGAAACTTAGTCCCACAGAAGTGAAGAGACTTGCCCAAGGTCACACAAAAAATAAATGGCAGAGCAGGATTTGAACCCTCTGTCACCAAGTCATTTTTTGCTTTTTCCCTATCAGATATTGCCTCCGTAGATATAGTTTGTATTTGGACTCTGCCTCTTTATACAGCCCATACAAAATGCAGTGATGGATCCACTCAGCCAAATCCTTTAGATGAAGAGAAGAGACCATCAATATTGCCATTGTTACATTCAAACAAAATGAAAGTAGAACCATACTTAAAAAGGTGAAGGTACGTAGTCAGCCCACTATCATCTGGATTAATGTAAAACATGAATGGTAAAATTTTTAAAAATTATTAAGAATTTTATTTAGAATATGTTTTTGTACTTATATTTGAATACTAGTATTACTGATATGTTGGGAATTCCCAATATTGCAAACATCTTCATGAACAAAAATGACAAAAATTGAGCTAGAAAGTCATTCAAATCCTTTAATATCACCTCTTTTTTTTTTAACTCTACCTTGTCTTCTCTACATGCTGGTAATGGACATGCATAAAATGCCAATCTAAGTAGACTATTCTTTCTGAGAGAATTTTTTTTTTATTTTTACCTTCCCAGAGGAAGCAGGGAAAACAAGAGCAAAATGTCTTAGTTTTAAAATTTGGGGTTTAAAAGTCTCCCATTGTATCAAAGCCTCTAAACAGATAGTAAAAGTTATCCAAAAGAGAAAGTGTAAACAAAGGTGCAGCAGATGACAGTTGACTCTCTCACATATTCTATATGGCTACCTCATTGAAGTAAAAAAAAAAGAGGAACTTATACATGGGATGAAAATAAACCTTGATTTTTGAACTAATTATACAGTTCTAATTTTTTAACTGTCTTACCAATTCTATTCAATTCAGCAAGTTAAATGGCATTCAAGTTGTGACATCACTCTGCAGTTGCATAAAGTCATCAAGTTTTCTCCTATTTATTCTTTCATCTATTTACTTTTTCTGTTATAAATTACCTTTCCTCTTTCCAAACAAAATAGATTATCAAAGATGGATAATGATGGGGAAATAATGTTACAGAGTTCCGAAACATTAAAGTCTACCTTACAAATATCTACAATAGTCCTCTTCTTCTTCACTGATGAAACCTAATCCTCCTCAAGCCTTTTCTTTGTGAAGAACTTGCCAAGATCCCATATACTAAAGAGGCATGCACTTTGCTTCCTGGTGACTCCAAGGTTACCAAATGTGTATAGGGGTGGATTGTTTGTCAGATCAAAGTTTGTTTCAAAATACGGTTTGAGATCAAGATACCAAAGGTTTGTAGACTCCTAAGATATCCCACACCCATACATCAGGAATACTTTCTTCAAAAAAAAATTAAGACTGCACTGAATACAAGAAAGGTTCAATTGCATGACTAAAAAATAGTGTAATTATATCTTAATAGGCAGGAAATGATAGAACAGTCCATTTCAGAATCACAGATTTGTGTACAGTCTAATTATAGACTGGTAAGAGAAAAAGTTAAAGTAATACAAAGCTAAAAGAAAGGATGAAGATGAAGGGGCACAGTATACAATGACAAAAGCTCCAACTTGAACTGATTAAAGTGGATTATAAATTCTGAAAAATGGGAAATGGATAAAAGCAAAGACATCGAGTTTGTTACCATTTACTGGAGAAGTTTTGCTGATGTGAAATAGCCCCCACAATAAGGAATCCACTAGTCAGTGTGTAAATAAACATGTATTAAGTGCCTACTCTATGCCAGGTACTATATTAAACTCTGAGGATACAAAGAAAGAAAAAAGACAATCTTTGATCTCAAGGAGCTCAGTCTAATGGGGGAGACCACACACAAAAATTATACACAAACAAGATATATGCAGGATAAATTAGAGATAATCAACAGAGGGAAGGCACTAGGAATAAGGAGGATCAGGAAAGACTTCTTACAGAAGATGGAATTTTATCTGGGACTTGAGGGAAGCTAGGAGGTTGAGAGGAAGAAAGAATATTCCAGACATCAGAGACCACCCATAAAAATACCTGGAGTCTGGAGATAGAGTAGTAAGTGTGAGGAACTGCACGGAGGCCAGTATCACTGCATTAAAACATACATGGGTGGGGTGGCGGATTCATGAGGTGCAGGTTATAAAGCAATATGAATGACAACAGGATTATATTTGATTCTGGAGATGAAAGAGAAGCATTGGAGTTTATTGAACAGGGGCATGGTAGTAAGGGATGCTATGGTCAGACCTGTGCTTTAGGAAGATTAATTTCATAGCTGAGGAGAGGATGGACTAAAGTGGGACAGGAAGACTATCAGGCTAGGGCAAGAGTATTGGCCTGAGGTCATGAGCACTTGTATCAGAGTAGTGACAGTGTCAGAAGAGAGAAGAGTGAGTATATAAAATATGTTAAAAAGGCAAAATCACTAGAACTTGTCCTCAAATTGGATAGGGGTGGGGTGAAAGGAAGTGAGGAGTCAAGGATAACAACAAAGCTATGGAGGATAGTGTAAAGAGAAAGTAAAAGAGAAGAGTTTGGGGTGAAAAACAATGAGTTCCATTTTGGACATGCTGAATTAAAACATCCAGTTTGAGATGTATAATGGGCAATTGGATATGTAAGACTGGAGGTCAAGAGAGAAACAAAGGTTTGATAAGTTGACTTGAGAATCATTAGCAGAGAGATGATAATTGAATCCATAGGAGCTTAAGAAATCACCAAGTGAAATGGTATAGAGGGAGAAAAGAAGAGAGCCCACAACAAAGCCCTGTTGGACATCCATAATTAGTGGGCATGACCAGGACAGTGATGTAGCAAAGAAGATGGAAAGGACTAGTCAGACAGGTAGGAGCAAAATCAGGAGAAAATAATGTCAAGAAAACCTAGTAAGATGAGAGTATCAAGGAGAAGAGTGTGATCAACAGTGTGAAAGGCTGCAAAGAGGCCAGGAAGGCAGTTTATAAACCACTTTGGACAACAAACTTTTAATTTATTTGCGAAAAAGGTGGCTATGGAAGCTTACTTGTAAAGTATTACCAAGGAGTACCAAATTCAATTTAGCTCAGGAAACATTCAGAAGGCTACTGTGGACAGAGTATTTTCCTAGATGCTATTGGAGGTACAGAGTGTCAAAAAGACATGGTTCCTGTCTTCTTCTAGCTTACAATCTAATAAGATAACAGAAAGTTATAAGCAGTATAGTATCATAAAGCATCAAAAAATAGTTGAAGAGAACATGAACTTGAAAAGAAATTGACATGAGATTGAGCTAAACCAGTTCATCCTGAGACAATATTTGGATGAAGAAGATATGAATTGGAAGTGAAACAATTTTAAAAATATTTACTGACCAATTTTTAAGATACCTCATAAAAGAAAAGGTTTTAAAAGATTAGGTAAGAGCACAGATATGCTTCTGTTCCCCTCCATTCCCCCCCCCAAAATACAACCCAGAAGACATGAAGAACTACCAACTCATGTATCTATTTTTTTCCCATCTCTGTAAAATCTTTATGAAAGTAAGCCATGAAAATATTTAGAATATTACTGATGAAAACATGAAAAAGGAACAGACAGATTGTTGAAGATAGTATCCTACAGCAGGCTATATCTTCATAACCTGAGCTCCTGCATTTATTGTTGATTTTTTTAAAAGTATTTGACTCAGTAGAACAAAATGACACCTTGAGGACTCAAGTAAGTTGTTACTGTTAGATATTTTAGAATTATAAAAGAGTCAAAAAGAAATGCCACTACGGAAATAACTTCAATAAATTATGATACCAAACAAGGTATAAAATAGGGAGACATGCTCAGAGAAGGTGTTTACTAGTGTCTTGAAGTTTGCTGAGCAAAGTTTAAATAGAAGAAGGATTTACGCCTATGGGAGTTTTCAAATTTCCCATCAAAAATGGCATTGCACAAACTGCTTTTGGCCAGGGACACTATAAAGGCTCTTCAATGAAACCCAACAGCAATTCAAAAATTGTAAGTCTAACCAAGCACAACAGAAAGCAAAGTGAATGGGGAAAAAATATTGCCTTGAAAATAGTATGTCCCAGGATGTGTAATCCATTGGTTGGTTCATCAAAATGAATTTTGGATAACCATTGTAGTTAGTTAAGGGTCTGTCTCAGAACTGAGTAGCAGGAGATCTGCCTGGATTGTGTTTGGGGAATTGTGCAGGGCTTTCAATCATTCCAAAATGCTTATGGCCAAAAAAGCCTATACCTTTAGCACTAAAAATCATGGGCTATCACAATCCTGGAAGAATCAGAACCACAAGAAAGACAAATGGCGTCCAGAAGATACATAGTGGGCATAAATATTATGAGGAATGTTAACAAAAATGTGGTGAAAATTGACATGAGTAAGGGTATGTACTAGGCATGTAGTTAAAAATCAGACTGAAGAGATCAACAGCCTGGGTCCTGCCATGTTGTTATGCCCAAAGTACTACTAGAAACCAATAATAGAATGGGAAAGACTAGATAAGTTACAATCTTCATCAGTGTAGGGGGTAGCCACACAGATGAAAATATAATTCCCTTGATAAATCAAACTTATCCCCACAAAAGACTCATATTTTAGCCATTTCTGATTTGCTGTCTAGGAACAAAAATTAACGGCCAAAGAAAACTATGGAAGCCACTATAGACCTCCTGGCAATGGAGTATTCTACTAATGTCTCCCAGGTAAACTGACCTGGACTGTTTTCTTTCCTTTGAAAGGAAACTCTCAGCCTGTTTTATGCAATGATAAAAGGCAAGAAATCAGATAAATATGTAGTTATAGACATGTCAAGGGGAAAAAAGAGATCAGCTTTGTCTTAATGTTTCCAAGTTGAATCAGAAAAAAAGGACTCAGACTCATAGAAAATTGTATTCACTTTATAAAAGCAATAAGGTAGACAAAGATATGTTCATCCCTAGTTCAATTATAATACATGTCAGGATCACTTTGTGTGAAGGTTAGCAATGCCATCCATCATTTGAACAGAACTGCACGTTTTCTTGTTCAGTATTGATAGATTTTCATTTTAACCTTAGAAGTTCCTCAAGGGACTATCTTGGGGACACTGTCATTTTTTATTCTTTTCTATTATTTTGCTTTTGTAAACTTTGATATATGCAGACAAAATACTCTGGCTGAAGAAATTTAATTAGGTAGGTCTACAAATTAATTGTTGCAATTAGACTGCTTATAATGACCTCATGTTATGATTTTATTTATGCAGTAATTATTATGAGATGTATGGGATAAAAGCCTTCAAGACCAAAAGGTATGTTTTTTCAGACATATATATATATATCCTCAGTAGTCCACATTAGCCATTAAAAACAAAATTATGTATTTTAAAAAATAATTTCCTGCTTCTGCAGTAATGTGCATATCAATAAACTGACAGGTGGGTTATTAATACCTTTTTGTAATATAATAATAATTCATATTTCTGTGGCAAGATTCCTCACAGCTACCATATGAAGTAAGTCTCTAGATTAGAGAGGCTTCGTGGCATGATAAAAAGACTGTTGGACTTGCAGTCAAAAGAGAGCTGGGGCCAGAACTTCTGCTCCCGGAGCCAAGATGGCAGAGTAAAAAGGTAGTCACTCTCACCGTCCCCTATCTACCTCTGAAAGCCCAGAAAATATTGCCCCAGAAAAAACCCTGGAACAGCCAAACCAGAAGAAAGATGGGAGCAGCAGTCCAGGAGCCCAGGTCACTTGAGGGATTAACGGGAAAGGCCCCTCTGCCCTGGGGGAAGGGGAGCAGTACAGAACAGGAGGCATCTCAGACAGCTAGTGGAAAGCCCCACTTTAGCACACCAGGAGGAGATCCTGAAACCCAGGTGGTGGAGCAGGCAAACACCAACACCCGGACCTCCAAGTGCCTCAGTGAAGGTGGGGGAGTGGGTGGAAGCATTCCACAGCAAACAGGTCTCCCAGTGCCTCAGCAAAAATAAAGAAAGCAGCACTACAAAGGGCCTCAGGC
>NW_020955144.1:23355-23423 GCF_900497805.2 Vombatus ursinus
GGATAAGCACCCTGCAACATCCATCTGAAAGGAGCTGAAGAAAGAGAAAGGAAAGGAAAAGCAGGCAA
>NW_020955144.1:23550-24482 GCF_900497805.2 Vombatus ursinus
AAAATTCAAGCACCATGAGCAAAAAGAAAGGTACCATAGATTCATATTATGAGAACAGTAAAGATCAAGGCCAAAATTCTGAAGGGGCAGCATTGTCAACACACCCACATCTGGAACCTCAAAAGGGAATATAAACTGGTCCAAAGCCCAAAAAGCCTTCTTAGAAGAGCTCAAGAAGGATTTTAAAAGTCAAATGAGAAAGGTAGAAGAGTCCTTAAAAAAATACAATTGGCCAACTAGAAAAAAAGTACATTGAAGGAAAGAAGTCCCTAAAAAATACAATTGGCCAACTGGAAAAAAAGTACCTAAAGAAAACAAATCCCTAAAAAAATATAATTGACCAAATGGGGAAGGAGGTACAAAATCTTGTTAAAAAATTAGAATCAGGCAAATGGAAGCTAATGACTCTATGAGAGAGCTAGAATCAGTCAGACAGAAACAAAAAAAATTAAAAAATAGATGAAAACATAAAATACCCCACTGGTGAAACAACTGATCTGGAAAATCAGTCCAGGAGAGACAATTTAAAAATTATTGGTCTACCTGAAAATCACGATGAAAAAAAAAGCCTGGACAGTATCTTTCAGGAAATCATGAAGGAAAACGGCCCTCAGATCCTAGAACCAGAGGGTAAAATAGCCATAGAAAGAATCCACCAATCACCTCTCGAAAGGGATCCCAACTTGAAAATGCCAAGGAATATAGTAGCCAAATTCCAAAATTACCAGGTCAAAGAGAAAATACTGCAAGCAGCCAGAAAGAAACAATTTAAATATCATGGAACCACAGTCAAGATTGCACAGGACTGTGCAGCTTCTACATTAAAAGACCATAAGGCATGGAATATGATATTCCATAAGGCAAAAGAACTTGAATTACAACCAAGGATCAACTACCCAGCAAAAATGAGCATGATCTTTCAGGGGAAGAGA
>NW_020955144.1:24653-24964 GCF_900497805.2 Vombatus ursinus
AACAAAAAAAATCTAATCAAGTGGGTTAAATAGATCCAAGTAAGTGGATTAACTTGATCTAAGAAAATGTACTGAGAAAGGAGGAGGCAGACAAGGATAAATTACATTATAGGAAAAGAGACAAAAAACTTTTACAGCAGAGGGAAAGAAGGGAGGGAGATGAGTATTGTTTGAACCTTACTCTCATCAGATTTGGCTCAAGAAGGGAATAACATGATCAGTTAGATATAGACATCTAACTTGCCCTATGGGCAGTAGGAGGGAAAAGGGGAAAGAAAAGGGAGGGGAGATAGAAGGGAGGGAAGAAGCAG
>NW_020955144.1:25143-27862 GCF_900497805.2 Vombatus ursinus
TTTACAGGAAGCACATTTGAAAAAGAGTGACACACAGGGAAAGGTAAAAGGCAGAGCAGATCAAGTGGGAAAATTCAAGGAGAATCCCTTAGACAAATGGGACCCAATTCTTTTTGGAGTAAGGGGAAAATGTCTCGGCTTGGGCCCAGACTCCATCAGTAGGTAGGAAGCAATGGCCAACCAAAATGTATTGGATTTTTTTTTTGTTATACCTTTTATATAGGCATATCAAACTTTAAAGTAAAATTAAAGTTAAAAAGTGAACTCAATTCAGTGAATTTTCTTTATCTGGTTGGTGGCTGCAGCAGGGGAGCAAACCTGCTTGGGACCTTGGCAGTGGGCCTGGACATAGGCAGCAGGAGACAGTGCCCACCCTACTTGTCTCTGGCCCAAGCCCAGGTAATAGGAGAAAAGGGCCAATATCCTCCAGAGAAGGGAAGAGATAGACACTTAAGGCAGCAGAGCAGCCCAGTGCTAAACAGATGTATCCCACCAGATTGATGGACAAGGGCAGGACCTAATGTAGTCACAAGGTTCTCTGAGGCTTCTGGTGATCAGGCAATGGAATGTTACTGCTCCATAACCATGCTGTGGGCCCAGAGCTCTGTAGTGGCAGGCTAGTGCTTACTTGTCTTGTCTGTTCCTGGGGTTTCCATTCCTCTGTGAGTGAACATGCTTTCCCAGGGTGGGTAGATCAGGGGTGCTTCTAATAGTAGAGGACTTGCTTGGGTCCTCCATTGATGAGGATGGGATCTGGACCCCAAAAAGGAAAAACCCTGGACTTTCCCACATGGTCAAATCTCTGGCATTTGCTGAGGCTATTATCCTATCAACTGGCCTTTCATTATCACCTACACCCAATCTACCTCCAGATACCTCCTCACACTTCCTACCCTTAATCCTATCTAGACTCTATTCTCCCTTAGCCACATGGTCCAGGTCCCAGGTGTTGTGTTCACCCCAGCTTACTGCACTCCCATCCAGATCTTCCTTAGACCACCTCATCCAGTCACTCCAAACTACTTGGCCACTCCTACATCCCTCCCACAGTCTTTCTGTATATAAGGTCTATCTTATCTCCATTAAGGTGCTCAGATTCTTATAATCTAGCCAATAGTTCAGTAATGTTCAGATTCTTTAAGAGTCTGGCCGATACCTTGTCTTTGGCTGAAAGAAAGTTTGGGTTGAATTCATTTGGACAGGACCCACATGTTATGATTTGGGGGTCCCAGCACCCCTAACCCCCTAAACCTCAACACCACGAGGCTAGGATGAAAATCTCATAGCTTTCCTATACCCCTGGTCCAAAGTCCTTAGCAGTTTAAAAATTCAGGGCACTTCCAACCACTTCTGTTTTCCCCTTTACCTTTGGAAGGAATGTGGGGAGGTGGAAAGAGTGTTCTATTTGTAGTCTGAGATCCTGAGTTCAAATCCTGGTACTGCTCTGAGGGAGCTTGGGCTAATCTCAATCAACTGCTCTCAGCTTCTTCTCCCTCATTGGTTGGCTAGATGGAGTTAGGCAAGATGGGTCTCTCTAGTTTTAAATCTGTGATTTTGATAGTGCAGTGATTGTTAACATTCTTATTGTATGTTTAAGATTTTTTAAATTGTTATCAAATAATGAATTCTTAACTTTGAATAAAATTTGTATAGATTACTTTATAAAAATTAATATCTTTATTTTTTACAAAAAGGGAGTGTGGCTACATCATTCTGCACTATTACATCCATGTATATCATACAATATTATAAGTGGTATTTATTATTATATGACTATGTATTTATTATGAAATAATGATATATGTTATATATTATCCTACATGCTATACATTATTGTGTTATGTTATATATTATTACATAATATATTGTTGATGTCTAGAGGTTTAAGGGTGCTGGGACCCCAAAATATCAAAAGCAAGAGTCCCAGATTCTGCCCAAAAAAATTTGACCCAAGCATTCTTTCAGCCAAAGACAAGGTTTATTAAAGATACGCCATATTGGCCAGACTCTTAAGGAACCTGAACATTACTGAGCTATTGGCTAGGTTCTTAAGGAATCTGAGCACCTTAACTGAGACAAGATGGACCTTATCTACAGAAAGACTATGGGAGGGATCTAGGAGTGGCCAAGTAGTCTACAGGGACTGTAAGGTAATGGAAAGCCAGGGATCTGGACCTAATGGCCTAGGGAGAATGGAGCCTAGATAGGATTAAGGGTGTGAAGTGGCCTGGGGCCATAAGGAGGTAAAACAATGGAGAGCTAGGCTAGGTTAAAGGTAAGGGAGAATTGGGAGATTGGGCATAGGAGGATTACCAGGTCAGTTGATAGGATTATAGCCTCAGGTGAAATCCAGAGATTTGGCCATGTGGGAAAATCCAGGGTTTTTCCTTTCTGGGGTCCAGATCCCAACCTCATCATTATGTTACAGCATTATAAATTACATCAATATATTCTAAGTATTACATATATTATTGCTATTGTCAAAATCACATTAAAACAACTTGGTTATGTAAACAAACTTATAATGCAAACCTCAGGCTCATCACCAGAAATGGCTTTGGAATGCTTCCTTCAGCACTACAGTTGTGAGTTCCTATCTGAAGATATTGATACAATTAGCTATTTGTCCATTAATTCTTAGCTTTCATTATGGTTATTTATTTATTCTACTGAAGTCTTACTCCACTGTGTCGTGATAGAACAGAAAAAGAGCCTAAAT
>NW_020955144.1:27872-36261 GCF_900497805.2 Vombatus ursinus
AAATTCTAAAGGGTTTGAGTATGGCACCAATAATAGAATGTTTGTCTATGCCTTGGGGACTGGCCTATCTCAGTTTGCAAAGGCCACCTAAGTTGGCCACAGAATGATAAGTTTTCAACCAGATCTACACTGATTGCCTCCTAAGTGATAGAAGGGTTAAGGGTTCATTTTAATTAAGTAAGTCCTCATAATAACAAAATCATGGATTCTTCTAGTCAAGTATTCAAATATAAAAACCCTTCCTTTTTGGACCAAATATTTTGTTTGATTAGTAGAGAAAATCCCCAAAGAGAAAGGCTGACAACTTTGCACAGCTCTGCCTCACATTCAATTCACAAGCAAGTCAAGACATCACCCTCATGTCATTGGTCCTCTTTGAGAACTAAGGAATACCAACAACAAGGGTTCTGCATGAAGTTTTTACCCAGAGAGGATTTCCAGAGCAGGTATTGTGAGATAAACCTTGTCACACATACTTCTTACATGTATGCCTCACTACTATTGATGTGGTTTAGGGGTTCAGGGACCCCAAAATCACAACACACAGGTCCTGCCCGAAAGAATTCGACCCAAGGCTTCTTTCAGCCAAAGACGAGGTTTATTAGAACATCCATCATATTGGGCAGACTCTTAAGGAGTCTGAACATGGGTAAGCAGTGGCTAGATTTTAGGAATCTGAGCAGTGGCTAGATTATGAGAATCTGAGCATCTTAATGGAGACAAAGTGGACCTCACATACAGAAAGACTGTGGGAGGGACCTAAGAGTGGTCAGTAAGCTGGAGTGAACAGAACTCCTGGGACCTGGACCAAGGGAGAATGAAGCCTAGCTAGGATTAAGGGTGGGAAGTGGCCTGGGCCATACTTATGGAGGTAAGACAAAGGAAGGGAGATTGGGTGTAGCCACAATGAAAGGCCAGTTGATGGGATTATAGCCTCAGGTGAACACCAGAGATTTGGCCACCTGGGAAAGTTCAGGGTTTTTCCTTTCTGGGGCCCAGATCCCAACCCCATCACTATTGTGGTCTAAGTTAAGCTTATTCCTCCCATGGATGCGGCATATATTTGTAGGAAGGGGGGAATCAGGTTCTTAGGAAAACATTTTGTATTTACTGTCTTTATCATGTATCTGAGAGTAGTAGTAATTACTCCCTGGGAACCCAAACTGCCAATTTAAGCAGAAGTTAGGGAATGCTGTTCTCTTCCTCCTCCTCCTCTTTTTCCTCCTTATTCTCTTTCTTCTTTTTCTTTTCTTCCTCTTCCTCCTTTTCTAATTTTTATTTATTTCTTCTATTTTTTATCTATTTATTTATTTATTTGCAAAATTTATTTGTCCCTGTGTAGTGTTCAGTTTTGATTTCTTGAAATATAGCTCTGAAAAGATAAGCTTTCAAAAAGTCCATTTTTTTTTTAAATGAAGTTATTTGACAAGCCTTTAAACTCAAATCATTCTGACTTTCTTTGAATGGTCAGTAATAGCCCCAAACCCAAGTTTCTGTGGCTCAGTATTTGGTTTTAATGGCTTAGAATGAGTGTAAATAGCAATTCTTTTCTGTTCTGGCCAGAAACTCTGAGGGAACTCTGAGGATCTTCCCCTCTCTTTGTGATGTTAAATTGAGCCATCTTTTGTCTCAACACTTACTAGCCCTCAGTCACTGAATGGACATGGCCTCTGGCAAGCTGAGACCTGGGAAAGACCTTAATTTAGAAAGGCCAAGGTCACCCATTGCAGAGTGGGCTATCACCAGTAGTCTTGACCTTTGTCTTGCCACAGGACTTTGATTACTCTAGAGGAGAGAGTGAAATTAAGGACATTGCACAGCTCTGCCTCACTTATATACAATTCACCAACAAGTCATTGGTCCCCTTGGAGAGGGAAGGCCTAACAACAATAACAACAGAGAAAATTCCCTCTATCTATACAGTTTGAGAGTTGCCTGGGGCATTGAGAGGTTGAATGGCTTGCTGGGTCACACAGCTAGTATGTGTCAGAAGCTGAACTTGAATCCAGGCCTTTCTAGAGAGCAATTTGGAGCTACACATAAAAAACCCAATAATTATTCATAATCTCTATCTTAACAATAACACTCCTGGGCAAATACCCTAATGAAATTATTTTTAAAAAGATAGAAAGAAACTGTATGTACAAAAACATTCTTGGCAACACTTTTTGTTGTAGCGAAGAACTGGAAACTAAGGGAGTGACCATCATTTAGGGAATGGCTGAACAGATAATGGTATATAAATGCAATGGGATATTATTGTATTATAAAAATAATGAAAGAAACAGATTTAGAAAATTTAGGAATTTTAAAAAATTAATCTAGAGTGAAGTTAGTGTAATCAGAGGAACAATTTATAAAATGATGACAACATTTTAAAGAAAAACAATTTGGAAATACTTAAGAACTATGATAACTGTTATGAATGATCATGACTCCTAAGGATTGATGTTGAATAATACTACCCACCTCCTGATAGAGAAATGATGTGCTGGAGGTATGAAATGGGACCTATATAGTAGTTTTGTGGTCTAGGGGTGCTAGGAACCCCAAAAGGCAAGAGTACAGGGGGTCTGCCTTGAAAGAATTTGACCACTCAAGCCTTCTTTCAACCAAGAGTAACAAAGTTTATTGTATTGCCAATATAGGTGGGCAGAATTCTTAGAATCTGCACATTTGATGAGGATAAAATTGGTACTTTTATTCAGAAAGACTGTGGGAAGATCTGGATGGGATTAAGGAGTGGCAAGTAGCCTGGGGCAGGCCAGGTGGAGACAATGAGGGCCACAATGAAAGGGCAGTTAAAAGGATGAGTGACTGGGATGGCCGGCACCTTAGGTGAATGCCAGGGATCTGGGTTCAGAGTTTGGGTTCCTGAAATTTGTGGGAAAGTTCAAGGGCTTTTCCTTTTAGGGGTCCAGTGCAAACCCCATCCCCCATCATTAGCATATACATTCTAGCTTACTGTCCCCAAACTAGGCAGGCTACATCTGTCCTCTCAGGGTCCAACAGGATAACCTTGAGGGGTTCAGGTGTCTGTCTTCACTGCCAACAGCTCCAACTAACCACTGGCTATGTTTCCTCCATTGTTAGGGGCCAGTAACGAGGACCTCATTTCCACTGAACCACTTTGTAGATTTTACAAAGAGATATTTATTTTGAAGATATAGCAAGAGCAAAATAAACATATCCCATTAACACTTCAGGGCAAATCTCCCTTATATCACTTGAATTTCTGGGAAGAATAGGCTCCATTTAGTTTCTGCTTCTCCTCTCCTGGTCCTCCTTCTAGTTATTTCTTACTCAGACTCATTTGCTGGCTCACCATCTATACCACACTCCCTAACTGTGAGCGTTGCCCAGTCTCTGTCCTTAACCTTCTACTCTTGTCTATATAGAATCACTCTTGCTGACTTCATCAGCTCCCATGGGTTTCATTATTGTCTCTATGAAGATGATTCACACATTGCTATATCCACCCCCAATCTCTCCTTTGAGCTTCATTCACACATCACTATTTGCCTATTGAATGTATCAAATGGGATTTCCCAGAAACATCTTGAACTCAATATATTAAAAACAGAACTTATTATCTTCCCCCCAAAAGACTATCTCTCTTTGAAATTTCCCTATTTTTGTCCCAAAGCCTCACCATCCATCCAGATTCTCTGGTTCATAATCTTGGTACTATCCTCAACTCTTTATTTTTTCCTCACACCACATGTGCATTCAGTCACCTAATCTTGTCTAATTTCTAACTTCACAATATATCTTGCAACCAACTCCTTTCCTCTACTCACATATTCACCATAAATAAACATTCATCCCCATTTCACTAGATTATTACAATGCTATTCTAATTGTTCTCCCTATATCAAGTCTCTCCTTGTTCCAGCCTATACTCATTGATACCAAAGTTATTTTCCTTAAGTGCACATTTAACCATGTCACTTCTCTACTCAATAAACTTCAGTGGCTCCTATTTTCCTTCCCAACTTATCTTTCTAGCTTTATTGTCCATACCCAACAACCTTTGGCACTCTACAATCTAACCAAACTAGCTGTCTCTATTTCTCATTTAGGTCATTCTACCTGACCTCTCAACACCTTTCCACTGCCTCTCTCATGCCTAGAATGCACTCTCTCTTCACTTCTCCCTTGAAAAATCCCTCTCTTTCTATAAAAACACATTTCAAGTAAAGCCTTCTAACTGAACTCTCCTGATCCTACCAACCACTAATGATCTCCTCCCTAATTCCTTTGTATTCAACTATTTTGTATTTGTAATTATTGTCTTTATATTTAATATTATATCTATCTTTGTTTTCCATCAGGTTGTAAGCTTCTTACAAATTTCATTCATCATATTTCTTCCTCCAGCATCTGATATAGTGCTTGGCAAGTGGTGGATGCTTGATGAGTACTTGTATATTGACTCACTGATTGTTATAACTATTTGTCTACCAGTCATCTTCTCTAATGGATTGTGAGCAATTTGAAGAGGGGGGAAATGGTCAGTTCAATTTTCAATTCAACAGGCATATATTTAGTGGCTACTCTGCATAAGATGAGGATTTATTAATGTTTTATTCATCTATCTTACTCACTTCAGTAAGTTACTGTCAACAGGCAAATACAACTTCACAAAACTTACATGAAAACTAGGTTTATTACAAGAGAAATGAACATGCATGTAGAACCCAGAGAGTTCACAATTCTTACAGAAGTTTGCATATTTATGACAGTAGGCAGAACAAAGGAAGGAGGAGGAAACACAGATCTCCACTCAAAGAGGCATACATGGGAGGGGGAAAAGTTCAATAAAGTGAACATCCCCTCCCCCAAGGGGAAGAGCAAGGCAATGGCAAAAGCTACACTCTTTTTCCTTGGGAACTGCTAGACTATAAAAATAGGATGGTCTGCATATCTACAAAAGTCACAGTTGCACAAGCAAATTTTCAAGGCTGGCATGTTCTGGGTCCATATTTCTGGAAAATATGGCAACTCAAAAAGACAAGCTCAGGGGACCCCTTAACAATCCTTAACATCACTAATCAGAGACATTTAAGTGCCTACTATATGTAAATTGAGAAGTAATGTAGTAGAGATATACCCTCAGAGATCAGAACACCTGTGTTCCAATCTAGCCTGACATATGCCTGATGTGTTAACCTGAGTATGTTACTTCATCTCTCATTGCCCCAGGGAATTCTTTAAGACTAAAGGTTGTAGAGCAACTTCTGAGTAAAGATAATTTCTTCTTGTTTATTTCAGAAGTATAGGTAAGTCTTAGGAAAGAAATTCCCTTCACTGATACAGATAAATAATAGAACTACAACTTTCACTCCTAGAGATTCCCCTGGGGCAATGAGAGATTAAGGGACATTCATTCAGCATGGACTTGAATGTAGGTTTTCCTGACTCCAAAGTCAACTCCCTATTCACTACGCCATATTCCCTCTCAAAAAACAAAGAATAGCAAAACAAAAATGTCAACGAGTAATGCATGCATTTAGAGCTCATCAAATCATAAAAATCTCTAATTAAATTAACTACCATTGCCCCTAGAAAGATTATATCAATCTTCTCCCACATATAAATTTCCTGACCAAAATATCCTTCCCTGGTCATCATTCTCCTACAAGTATTATCTTCCACCTTATAAAATACATGTTCCTTGAGGGCAGGAACTATTTTAGCTTTAGTATTGATATCACTAGAGGATAGCACAGTGCTTCACAAATAGTATGCAGTTAACCAGGGCACCATGGATAGAGTGCTGGGCCTGGAGTCATGAAGACTTAACTTTCTGAGTTCAAATCCAGTCTCAAATACTTACTAGCTATGTGACTCAGGGCAAGTCACTTAATCTTGTTTGCCTCAGTTTACTCATCTATAAAATGAGCTGGAGAAGGAAATGGCAAATCACTCCAGTATCTTTGCCAAGAAAACTCCAAATGGGGTCACAAAGAGTCAGACATGACTGAAAGACAATTAAGCAACAATAACAAATGTGCTTAATATTTTTAATTAAGTATTCATATTATAAATATCACACCTTATAAATTGACTTCATATCCAAATTTTGAATTATTCATTTGCATCTGGCTTCTACCCTAAGACTCTATCCAGACATGCTTCTGCCCTCATTACCACCACAGACTTGAATATTGTATATGACTTTGCTTCCCATACTACTGAGATGTGGGACTCCTGAAAGAACTTCAGTCAGTCAGATGGATGGCAGGAGACAGCTCAAAGGTGATTTCCATATGTTTACTTATTAGAAGTGTATGTTCTGATGCTGTCAAAGAAATGCCTCAAAGCCTATTTACTTGTTGCAAATCTGAAAGGTGAATTCATTTTTCAGATGCATTTAAGAGCTAAGATTAATAAAAACTGACAACACCTTAAAATCTAAATGGAGAATATGAAGCTGCATTGAAGTTTACAAGAGCTATGATATGATTCTATGATAACATATGGGAAAAGTTTCAAAAAACTTCATTCCCCCATCCCCCATAACCCTGCAACATTGGATTGCTGTTTTGACTATAGGACATGCTGTGGTCCTTTGTACAATCTTATACCAGCAAAGGGAACAGTGATATTACAGTATGCACACAAGCCTTTGAACTATATCTACAGTATATGAAAATAACCAGATGAAACATGAAAAACAGAGTTAATAGGCCAGATAGTGCTTAAGCAAGGACAAACATCTGGCTATTTGGAAATAGCTTGAACCTAAACGTAGGCCTTCTCTGATACAGATCAGACTGTGGTCAGATGGTAAGCTGAGTAGGCTGTAGAAAGAAATTGACTATCTTACCACAATTCAGGAAGTCCACTCCACAGACACGCTCAAAGTTCCCTCAGGCAAGATAAGGAATTTGCACTGTATGGTGTTAGATAGCTAACAGAAGTTTAGAGTGTTAGACTAATCTAAATGTACTCTGAAGTATGCAATTGGAAAAAATCTTATCTCAAATGTTAGAATTTCAATTCTGCTTTCTAAATTTGTTTCCTTGAGGAGAGAAAAAAAACAATCTTTTCTGGTGCTTCTATTCTATCTACTTTACAATAATATAAAGTCTACTTTAAAAAAAATAATATGACTGTGAATTTACTTTCAATAGTAAATCAACAATGATATTTTTATTTCTTGCTCTAGTTAGTCAATACACAAGTATTTATTAAGCACCTATTATGTCTGGCACTGTGCTTAGCACTAGTGATACAAAGAAGGGCAAAAACACAGCCTTTACTGTCAAGGAGCTCAGATCTGATTGGGAATGGGGGGAGGAAGCATGCAAAGAACTCTGTACATAAAAGAAATATATAGTGTTAATAGAAGGTAATCTCAAAGGCAAGGGATGAGAAACAGGGGAAACCCTGACAGGTGTCCTGCAAAAGGTAAGATTTGACTTGAGTCTTGAAGGAAGCCAGGAAAGCCTGGAGTGGGAAATGAGGAGAAAGGGATAACATGCTGCACATTCCAGGTGGGTTGTGTGTGAGGAATAGCAAATAGGCCTGTGTAGCTAGATTGAAGGATACATGGTGGGGAACAAAATATAGGTTATGAAAGACTTTACATGTCAAGTAGAAGATTTAACATTTAATCCTGGAGACAACAGGAAAGCAGGAAGACTGGAAGAGCAGTCATAAGGATATTGTAATAGTTTAGGCAATTCTATCTATAATGTATAATGAAGACCTGTACAAGGTTGGCAGCTGTGTGAAAGGAGATAAGGGGACATATATGAGAGTTAATTGTTATGAAGGTAAAAATGATAACATTTGGCAACACATTGGCTATGACAATGATACTGACATAGTGAGCTTGAGAGGATGGTGGTGCCCTTGATGGTAATAGGGACATTAGGAAGAGGGGAAGGATTTGAGGGGAAAGAAAATGTGTTCAGATGTGTCCAGGTCATCTAAACTGAGATGTCCAAAAGGCAGTTGGTGATATGGATGTGATAATCAGAAGAGAGATTAGGATTGGACACATAAATCTGGAAATCATCTACTTAGAGATAACAGTTGAACCCATAGGAACTAATGAGATTACCAAGTGAGATAGTATAGAAGAAAAAGAGAAAAATTTCCAAGAAAGAGCCTAGAGTGGAACCTTTGGTTAGTGGCCATGACATTTTTGAAGATCAAGCAAAGGATACTGAAGAGCGGTCATATGAGTATGAGGAGAACCAAGGAAGACAGAGAGAATCCAGGAGATGTGACAGTGTCAAAGGTTGCAGAGAGATAAAAAGCAGAACTGAGAAAAAGCCTTTAGATCTGGCAATTAAGAAATCATTAGAAACTTTGTGGAGAGAGGTTCTAAATTAAGATAGTGTGTGTGTGTGTGTGTGTGTGTGTGTGTGTGTGT
>NW_020955144.1:36283-53438 GCF_900497805.2 Vombatus ursinus
TGGACTGGACCAGTCTCTAACCTGTGGATGGCTGGAGCCAAACAAAGCAGACCAGAGACAGGTGAGTGAGGAATCAAAGAGTAGTTTAATGTCAGAATGAAGAAAATGCTTACAAAGCAGAAGTCCACCTTCTAGAGAAGGAGGGCTTACTTGCTTATGGCAGGGCTAGAGTTTTTAAGCATGAAAATCAAAAAGGGTTGGACCACAACACAGTCATTCTTAGATCTTGAGTAAATAGTTCCCCTGGCAGGACCATGCATGCAAACATTTTTGGGGACAATACAAGCATTCTTGGATCCTGTGGGAACAGTCACCAAGTTATTAGAACCATTGAGCCTTGTGTGACTCAAGACATTAGAGTCATTGAGCCTTGTCATCATTCAGTGGGGTACAGAACCAGAGTTATCATGGTGGGAACAGGAATGCAACACCTGGTTTGGTTCACTTAGCAGTTGTAAGTACAAGGATTGTTAGCATGTCAGGAGTTGTGATTGGTCACTTTCTGCTGCAGCATGTCAGCTGCAGCCCCTGTTTTCAGGTCAAGATCCCCTGGGAAATAGGAAAGCTCCAACAAATCTAAATAGTTTGTATAACTGATGGGGTTGGGGTCTGAGCCCCAGAAAGGAAAAACTCTGCCCCCAGACCACTTCCCACCCTTGGTCCCACCTAGGCTCAATTTCCCACCCTTGGTAATTCTATTACCTCATGGACTCTATACTTTCCCACATGGCCAAATCTCTGGCCAGCTATAGTCCCATCAACTGGTGTTTCATTGTGGCCTCACCCAATCTCCCCTCCATTGTCTTGCTTCCCTATGGCCCCTGGCCATTTCCCACACTTAATCCTAGCTAGGCTCCATTGTCCAGGTCCCAGGAGTTCTGTTCACCCCAGTTTACTGGCCACTCCCATCCAGATTTCCTTAGACCCCTCCTCCAGTCACCCCAAACTACTTGGCCACTCCTAGATCCCTCCTACAGTCTTTCTGTATATAAGGTCCATCTTGTCTCCATTAAGATGCTTAGATTCTTAAAATCTAACCATGGTTTAGATTCTTATAATCTAGCCACTGCTTACCCATGTTCAGACTTCTTAAGAGTCTGCCCAATATGATGGATGTTCTAATAAACCTTGTCTTTGGCTGAAAGAAGACTTGGGTCTAATTCTTTCGGGCAGGACCTGCATGTTGTGATTTTGGGGTCCCAGCACCCCTGAACCCCTAAACCGCATCATAACCATTACACATAATATGAAAATCATAAATCTTAATTCTGTGACTGAGATCATCCAGAGGGGTGAGCGCAAAGGATTGTTGTTATGATAAGCTCAAGGCACAGCTTGCTTGCTGGGCCTTAGTTCTGGAAAACAGGATGTCTCCTAATATCTTGACTCTCTCCTTCTCTATACACACACACACACACACACACACACACACATATATGTATGTATACACACATATACATATATGTATATATACATATATATATCATATTTATATCTATAGTAACTATTTGGACAGAAGTTCTAATTTTAGAAAGTCTAATTTAATATATTAGAGTAATTAGAATATATCTAGATACATAAATATCTTAAACCTACATACATATCTTAAGTTAGAACTTCTCTCTACAAATTTACTAATGATCTCTTAAGGGATCGATCTGTATTACCCCTCTTGGTTAATACACAAAAGCAATTTAATATTGTACTGTCTAAAGACCAGTTTTATGTCACCCACATTTTTTTTTGAGGGGGTGATGGCCATCTGTGATTTCACTGATATAGGGAATTGTCAATGAGAAAATTTCTTCTGCCAATGCAGATAACTATCTGCTTTTCAATTTGTAGTCTTTGAGAGCAGTGTGGTAAACTGAGAGTTAAGTGATTTGTTTAGGGTCACACAGCCAAGTATGTTACAGAAGTGAGACTTAAATTCAGATCTTCTTTTTCTGAGATTGGCTCTCTGGCCACTATTGTGTGCTGCCTCTCATGCCATTTAAATAGCATGCTTTTTAGAACCATCTACCATAATATCATGGTTGAAATTTCTACCAGCTGAGTGATGCCTCCAAATTGACACATTGCCCAAGAATGTAATGTTCAGATTTGAATAAATTCATTGAGAGATGTAACACACCAACTGTGATGTTTAAAAAGTTCAAGAGACTGGGTAATTAATCATTTTATTAATAATGCTAGCATATTACCAATAAAATGGGTCTGTGACACTGATGAATCATGGCAGTGGGCTCACAATTTATATGCCCTTGGAAGAGTCAGTGTTCTTGATGGTAGCAACCAACTCTGATTGGTTAATAATTAATGAGAAAGAATGAATATTACAAGTGGTGGACCTATTCTAATGAGGGACTATGGGAATATAATTCTGATCATGTCATTTACTTCCAAATCACCCTCAGCCTCAGGGAAATCTAGACAAAGGACCTATATCACCCAGGCTAGCCTGAGCAGAAGACAGTGGGCTGGGAGTTTCCTTGTAAGGTTGGGTGGGGTAGCAATACCTAAATTGAGGAGAAGGTTAATCCAATCTGTTATCTTTAGTCCTGTCCTTCAGAGCTGAGCCTTGAAATGAGAACTTCAGAAAAAGAGGGAGAACTCTGATCTCCCCAAATCATTGATTATTAATGATCATTACTCTCACAACACATTAAGCCATTAGTCTGGATTCATTTATCAGTTCCATAGGACACATGAGAACCCCTAGGTTATAGAAATAAGGCAAAATGGGGTAGATACATTTGGATGATGAGAAAGGATCTGGCAGGGCCATAAGTACAAGGTGCTTCCTAGACAGGGAAGGACTGGGTAAAACACTGCAGTAGGGCACTCTGGATAGCTAGCATGTAGAGGGGGCAAAAGGGAGAAGGTATACCCCAAAAGTGGAGATGCAAGTACTGAGGACAAATGGCAGTTTCTTGTTATTGTGCAGAGGGCTTAGAGATAAAATACATTAGTTTAAATGTCAGCTCTGCCATTTACAAGTCAGATGGTCTTAGACAACTCCTTGCTTCTCTCAATCTAAATTTAAAAAACAACATTTTATCCTATATGAAATGTGGATAGGGATATTTGTACTACCAACCTAACAGTGTTACTGCGAAGAAAGTAATATATACACAGTCATTGCAAATGTGTTATTATTTTTCTAGTCCTTACTTTCCAAGGCCAATTACCATCTTTCACCCGCCCTCACAGTTTGCCCTGGGTTCATTGTTTTGGGGTTACCAGTCTCCTCAATGAGGAAACTAGGTGCCCAGTGCTTCAGTCCTGCCTCTACCTCAGATTCCTTAGCAACAATCCTATTTTTGGCTTTAGTCTAAGAGGTCCTCCTCAGTGAGGGAGTGGGGAGGAGGAGAAGAGGAGAGAAAATTGGAAGGAAGACGAAGGAAGGAGAGAGAGAAGAAAAAGGTACAACAAATGTGAATCGAATATGAAACAGCCAGTTCTAATCCTAGACAGGAAAAGGGATGACATTTATTTTTTTAAAAAAATCATAAAATGAGTAGAAGCAGTTGAGAAGCTAGCTTTGTTGGAACATTTGTAACAGCTGTTCATTAGCAATTTCCTGCACCAGGTACATCCTTATCAAAGGCATGTGGGCTTTTTTCTTCCCAGTGGTTTCTCTCTCTGTGGGCAACTCTTTATCTCTTATCGAGTAAATCATGGTCTCTGCCAATGTAGTTGTTACTACCACAATTGTTCCTATGGCCAATTCCCTGATGATTGGTACCCAGGAAGAAAAAGGCATCAGCTGCCTTTCAAGATTTCCCAAGGCCCAATAGGGAAGGAAAGAAGATACAAACAGGAAGTAGCTCCATTCCAGATATAGATTTGCTTAGGAAACCATACATTCAAGAGCCAACCAAGTGGGGAAAATTAGGTCCCACTCTACTGGTCCTCTGGAGCTTAGAGAATCCATATACCCATTGACTCACAAACAGTCTGTGGTGGGAGGGTTGGTGGGGGCAGGGGGAGAAGGGGAGAGGGAGTTGTTCCTTTAGTATATTCCCAGAGTTCCACCCTATCAGCCAATTAAACAAGTCCTCATTGCCAACTGGAAAGGTTCCTCTCATAGGCATTCCCAAGAGGGTATCTACAGTATTATTGTTATTACTCACATGAAATAATATCTATAGAGTGCTTAGCAAGTGCCTGGAACATTATAGGTAACTAATTAATGCTTGTTCCATTCAACAGCCCACCCTCTCCATACCAAGAGCTGCACCTATTCTAGAATAAAATAAAATGTAAAATGTAGACTAAAACTTATATCATTGTGAAAAAATGTAAATCATAGTAGCAAATATGTTGAGTAGCTGCTCATATAGTTAGCATCATATGAAAGATTCAAAAAAAGTATGATATATGACTCCTGCTCTAAAAGATTGTGGGATTTTTAAAGAGATTATTGAATTGAGTTTTCTTCTACAACAAATAAGACCTAAGGTTATACAGACAGAAAATAACAGAACTTCAGATTTAGAAAGGATTTCACAGGTAGTCTTGTCCAGTGCATACCTGAACAAAAAATCCTCTCTCAAGCATGCCTGATGGTCATTTCACCCTTTGCTTGGAGACCCACAGTGAGGGCAACTTACCACTTCCTGAGTTAAGATTTAAACTCAGGTCTTCTAATTCCAGATTTAGTACTTTTTACCATCCTCCTACTTCTGGCACTGAAGTGAACATCCACAGATTACTTTTTTGCTCTGGAGATGAGATAAACCACATGAAAAAATAACAAACAATACATAATTCGAAAAGACAGCATATAATTAAATGCTAAATTGCGCTGTCCAGACTATACATATGTACTTAGAGTTCAGATAAGAGGTAGATCCATTAAAGAGTAGAGTAATTGGAAAAAGCTTCCAGGAGGATGTACAAACTAATCTGTGTGTTGAAGGGTGGATAGAATTTAGATACAGTAGGTAAAGGGAAAGGGGCAGCTAGGTGGCATTGTGGATTAGAGTACTGGGCCTAGAGTCAAGAAGACTCATTTTCCTGAGTTCAAATTTGGCCTCAGACACTTACTAGCTGTGTCACCCCAGGCAAGTCACTTAACACCGTTTTCCTCATCTGTAAAAAAGAGTTGGAGATGAAAATGGTAAACCACTCCAGTATCTTTGTCAAGAAAAACCCAAAATAGGGTCATGGTGAATCCAAAACAACTGAAATGAATGAACAACAATAAGATGAAAGGGATACAGAAAGGCATTCCAGGTAATGGGGGTAATATGAAGGAGTAAGGACACAAAATGAAGAATGAACTTGGCATATCTGTGGGAAATTGTGTAAGGAAATTGACTTTATTCAACTCCAACTCCTGGTTCCATAGCCTTCCCTCAAGTCTCAGCTCAAGTCCTATTTTCTGCAATAAGCTTCTCCCAGTCCTTCATTTAATAAATGCTCATTAACGGTATAAATGGATGAGGTGGTAGAAAGTGTATTGAGTACTGGGAAACAAAGATGGCAGGATGGGAGAAATCTGCATATTTGTAGACAGAATAAAAGAAGCACCTGGAGAGGGAAATATGCAAGATGCTAGAGATGGAAGATCTGGTGCAGTATCAAAGTCCCTCAGAGGTGGGGAAGGTATCAAAGACATGAGTAATTTTAGAGAAAAAAGGGGGGCGCACTTGTTACTATGAGATGGGAAGGGAAGTATAAAGACATCATCTAGTTAAGATAAGGAAAATTAAAATGTAAGGTCATAATAGATGTCTTCACTCCCTTTGGTTAGTGATCATTTAGAAAGGGACCATAGAAGTCTGACCACCTTATTTTAAAGATGAAGAAACTCAGGCCCTAAAAAGCTTAAGTGACTTGTCCAAAGTCACATCCTAGTCTGAACCTAAGTGGGGATTTGAACCCATGTTTTAATGAATCCAGGTCCAGTGACCTAACAAACAAGACTAAAATTCATGGAAAAGGAGCACTAGATATTCAATACATCTGAGATATCTTTAAGATGAAAGTGAAGTTATATAATAATCAAATTTATAAATAAATTTCATATTCAACTAATTAGACTAGCAGCACTCAGATCATAGTATATGCACAAAGCTGTAAAACAGAAATTGTCACCAAAAACAATTAATAATTACAATACTTAAAGAAGTCATTAGAATAAAAAAAAAAAAGATCCCAAATGGAGAATAGAAACAATTTTTTTGGGTGGGTGGGTAACAATTTTTGTTTCACATTTTTTCTCCTAGAAAGGAGGAAAACAAACTCTCAAATGTCATGAAGTAATTGCAGCAAGTCATATGAGAAATGCAAACATAAGTCTGTGACATTTTCCTTTCCCTAATTGAATTAAGTGAATTTTATTCAGAAAAGTATGTCTACAAAACCATACAAAACCTACACTTTCCTGGTACAATATCACTTCTCAATCCTAAAGGATTAAAGAATCACGAGTGCAAAGAATTTTAGAGCTGGTGAGTATGTGAAAGATGAGGAACCCTTAGCCCAGGAAGATGACTTGTACAAAGGTATGTAGTTAACTAATGGCAGAGTTGGAAGTCTCAGTTTTATTTCTAGTTCTGTTTCTTTCATACCTTGATAATTCCTTTGCCTCAGCTATGAGATGTAATGGAGATTTGCTGATTCCTTCTTACTTGCCTATTGTAGAGGTAGTGAAGTATAGGATATAAAGTGTGTGTGTGTGTGTGTGTGTGTGTGTGTGTCTGTGTGTGTGTGTATGTATAAACACAGATATATGTGTATGTGTGTATATGTGTATGTCTACATATACACATGTATTATATATATGCATATGCATGTATATACATGTGTATATTTATATGTATAAAAGAATACATAGAAGTAGAATATATAAGAATACTGACTGGAGTCATCTTAATTCAATTCAATAGAAATTTATTTAACACCTACTTTGTGGTAGGCACTGTGCTAAGCTCTGGAGGCTACTACTAAGGGAAAAAAAAGTAGTTCCTGTTTTCAAAGAGCTTACAATCTAACGGAGGAAGACAACACATAAAAGGAAGAGGAAGAAGGTGAGGGAAAGCCAAAGGGGCATGTTGTTCCATGGCATCAAGCCAAGCAGAGCAACTGCTGGAAAATGAAGTTACCAGGATGACTGAGAGCCCTCTCTAAAGAAAGGGAGGAGTTTAGTGCTCTGCCCTCTAGCCCTCCAATCTAAAGGGAGACACAACTAAGGGTGAGCAGAGAAAGTTTATCAGAGTCAGAGGATTTGGGTTCAAATTCTACCTCTGATATTTACCCATACAAGCTTAGACAAGTCGTTTCTGATCTCTGGGCCTTAGTTTTCTTATAACTTAAAAAAAAAAAAAAAGAAAGAGTGGGCAGCCCATATAGCCTCTGACGTCTTTTCCAACTCTTGATCAATGAATGAACGTATTTCTTTAGCAGAGCAGAGGCTCCAATCTAACCTGGCAAAAATTTAGACCAGTAAATAAAATGCAGGATGATTTCTATAAATTCATGCAAAAGGATTGCCTGTTAATGACAAAACTCTTCACGATCCTACTCAGAGGTGATGTTGTCATAATTATCTTGATTCAGAGAACACTACAAAGCCTGTTTCTTGTATTCGACGTTTCATCTCTTACCTGGAGACCTTTGCACAGGCTGCTCATCATACCTGGAATGCTCTCCTTTTCCACTTTTATATTTTGAAACCCCTAGCTTCTTTCAAGACTCAGCAGAAGCATTGTTGTCTACCATGATAATAAGACTATACCTGATTCTTCTTGTTGGAAGGAAAAAAGGAAGAAAGGAAAGAAGGAAAGGAGGAAGGGAGGGAGAGGAGAGATAGAGAAAAAAGACTATGTATCCCACCATTGAAACTTAAAACTCTTAAAGTCAAGGAAATCTAAGTTTTGTTTTTGTATCCCCAATACCTAGCACTGTGCCTGGAACACTTACCAAATAAATATATTTTCTGATTGATTAATATGGAATGAACTCACAATCTTTTGCCATAATAACTGCTATCTAAGAAATGTTATCTAGAATATCAATACTCTTCTTAAGCTCTTTGGCCCCTTAAAGTGAACACAGTCATCCAGATGCAGTCTACCCAAAGCAGAATATGACAGGACTATCTCCTGGACACCAGGCCTCTGTTAATGCAGATCTTGTTTTCAATAACTCATCTGCTATACTGCACAGCTGACTCAAAACACTAAACCTCCCAGATCTTTTTTTCAGGAGTTGAAGATGGACAATGAGACGGACCCAGAATTGAGTAGGAGGAAGAGCATAGGCGGATGTGTTTGGAAAATTGTGCCATGTTTTCAAAGATCCTCAACTGTTCATTGATATAAAAGCCCATTTCTTTAACACCTATAATTTCTTTTAACACCTATATTTTCCTGAAAAGGTATATGCTACAAATTATAGAATACTATGATCTCCAAAGAACTAAAGTACCTAAAGCAACAGAAAGGTGCATGGTGGGATAAATGGGGTAGCTGTTGTCACGTAGTTTAAACCATCTTAGTGAAATAGGAGATTTCAGCAGGTCAACAGCTACCGCAGTTATAAAAAAATGACAAAACCATTATCAAGGACTCTCTCTCTCTGTGTCTGTCCCTCTCTCCATGCCATCCCATTCCTTTCCCCCTCATTCTCTCCATACATAACACACACATGTGCATATATATATATATATCCATATATATCTCCATGTATATGTTATCTACCTAGATTGATTGATAATATGTATATGGTGATTTATGTATAATTATAACATAGATGTATATAGATACATGCACACATCCATACATATATGACTGGAAATGGAGTCACGTAGCCGGAATAAAAGACCACAGTTAGGGACCAGAGCAGTGGTCCCAACCACACTGGTATTTCAGTTACTAATAGAATAAAAATCGTTAGTGGAGTGCTTTGCAGAGCATTTATGTAAAAATATGGACATGTCACATAGAATGAGATGGGCTTGATGGCTGACAATTGGGATTGGTGGAGAATATGGTCCCACTAAAAAATCGTAAGTCCAGCAAAGCACCAGGATACCAAAGAACCTAGTACTCTGCCACTTTCTGCTCATCAATTTTTCCCCATCTCCCCCCCTTCCTTAGTACATGGAGAGATCTTCTTTTGAATGACAGCTTTGGGAGACACAAAGGCAGGAATGTCCTGCTTCTAGCCTAGACTGGGCACAAGTTAACAGCAGGAACCAGATCAGTTGATTTTAACAGGGATTCTCCCAACTTCAACTGAAATTGAAGGCATAAAAATCATCATTGACTGTCCCTAAAGAGTGGTAGCTGTGGCCTGTGCTCTGCAGCATTGTGTCAACTTGACCACAGAAACCCAAGATAGCCTGCTCCCCTGGCTGCCTTCCTACACAGGATGGTGCCCTGGAAGAACATGCTGCTATAAAAATTAAAAAGACTTTAGAATCTCTAGCCATGCTCCCATCTCTATCTCCCTTTACCCATTGACGATTCTTCATAGTAGAAATGGGATTAACCAGAATGATGTAAGCCAGTAGCAACTACATTGCATCTTCTGTTTAAATAAAGTGAATACTCAGAGTAATGAGCACATGTAGCACATTTCATTATGGTACCTCTTAAGATTTTTTATTGATGTCTTTATCTTTACTGAATATTCACAGGCTCAGAGGAGCATAGTCCAGAGCTAAAAGAGATCACTAAAGTCATCTAGTCCAACCCTCTTACCCCATTTTATAGATGAAAAAACTGAGGCCCAGATTTAGGCCTCAAATGACTTGCCTAAGGTTACACAGGTAAGAAATAGCAGAGTCATGTTTGGAACCCAGGGCCTTCAACCTCAAAGCCTCAAACTCATTCTGTTGTACCATGTCATCTCTCCTATCCAAATCATAAAGGATATTTTTTATTCATCAAACTACGGACATTAAAATTTAACTAAACTTTTAAACCTAACAACTAAACAAGCTTAAAACAAGACTCAAAATACCTTTTGTTTTGAAATATTCATGTGTACCTGGACATACCTGTAAGTGTACCTGTTGTGGTAGAAACATGAAAGTCTTCTCCAAACACAGCAGGTCTCTTCCTGATTTTGTGGTTCATCGGTCTCTCTCCAATTATGATAGGAGATGACATCTTTCTTATTAAGAGCTTGTTTGTCAAGTAATCCCACCCTTCTAGTGCATTGTGGATAGTCTTACAATCCTAGCATTGTATGCCCTGTCCCTTGCCAGGTCTCTTGGCAAAAGTACAAGTAAGATACATCTTGAATTCTACATGCCCAGGGCAGCAACAGGTTCCTTTTGGGGGCCTCATTTGCCTCTATATCTGTTACAGGGCTAGAAGGAATGAACACTGGGCCCGAGGTGTACACACACACACACACATACACACACACACACACACACACACACTGAAACACTGGCTGATTATCAGTGTGCCCTGAGTAACCTCCAGGACACAGTGTCCATTGTGCTCCTCTCCCAAGGCCCAGCCTCCCCAGTGTCAGAGAAAGCCTCAGAAGCCCAGCCTTGCTTGGGGAACCACACCATGCAGGATGCTAGGCAGCAGCATAGGGCCAGTTGAAAATCAGTAAAAATGGTGCACATTGGCTATCTTCCCCACTCGCACCACCTTAGTAAACTCAGTCCAAGCTCTACATAGTCCCTGTATGACTCTGTTCTCTGGAACTGACATGTTTCCCTTTATCCTAGATCTCTTCTTTTCACATTTCTTTCATCTACTGGTGCTCCCTGAGGCCTCACTTCTTGAAGACCCTCCCATTGCCACTATCACTCAGCAACCCCCTCTTCTTTAAAGTGTGTTCCAGAGAGGATTCTGGGAAGATGACAGAGTAGGTCAGAAAATTACAAACTCTTAAGATTTTTGTCCACAAAAGAGATAAAATAGAGTCTGTGGGTGAACATAGAGTCATAAAAAGAAATGAGTGGGGGCAGAACAGGGGTCCTCACTGTACAATTGGAGATCTGAAGAAAAATCCCAGGATAAGATTTCCTACCTGTGAAAAGTAAACACCTCCAGGGTAAGATTCCCCATTTAATAACAAGCAGCAAGTTGCATAAACAACAAGCCCTGGGGTTAGCTGCTTTGGGAGGTTGCTGGCCCCAGCTACAGGAACTTTTACCCCCGGGACAGTGAGGGGAAGATCCAGGAAACCTCTGCTGACAAGGAACACTAGACTCAGCTGTGCTGGGGAGACATGGCGGAGGTGAGAAAGAACCAGCATATGCCCAGTGAGTGCAGAAGCAGTGTCTGTGGGCACTTACAGGAGGCTGGAGGTTTTGGTTTGAGTTCAAGGTCAGAAGGGAAAACCGAAGAGGATCAGAGGCCAGAGGCATGATCCCCCATACCCCAAGGCTGGAGGTCATTCATACAAGCTAAATTATTCCTCCCCCCCCCCAAAATAATGCACGGGCAAAGGAGAAAGAATAGGAAGCTACCATAGGAATAGAGAAGATTGGGGTTCATCTTCAGAGGAGGACACCAAAGCAACGAAATCAAATGGCCATCTGCCCAAAAAGAATTCATTCAAGAACTTAACAAAAGACTTTAAAAATCAAATGAAAGAGATTGAGGAAAAACTAAAAAGAAGAATAAGAATAATACAAGAAAAACAAGAAGATTATGAAGAGAATGTCAATCAATTAGAAAAGGAGATCCAGAATCTTAAGGAAGAAAATGACTCCTTGAAAAATCAGAATTGGGTAAGGGAAAGCCAGTGAAGTTATAAGAGATGAAGAAATAAAAAACAAAATATAAAGAATGAAAAAATAGAAGAAAATGTGAAACATCTCATAAGAAAAACAATAGATCAAGAATAATAGATCAATAGAACAATAGATCAAGAAGAGATCAAGAAGAGAAAACATAAGAATAATTGGACTACCTGAAAGTTCTGATAAAAAAAAAGAATCTTGATACAATAATACAAGGAATAATTAAACTCTCCTGATGCATTAGAACAAGAGGGAAAAAGTAGAAATAGAAAAAATCCACTGATCACCACCTGAAAGAGATCCTACGAGGAAAACTCACAGGAATATTATAGTCAAATTTCGAAACCCCCAGATCAAGGACAAAATATTATGAGCAACAGGAAAAAAAAATAATTTACATGTGGCGGTACCACATTAGAATTACGCAAGACCTAGCAGTGGCGACACTAAAAGATCACAGGTCTTGAAACACTACATATCGAAGAGTGAAAGAACTGGGCTTCTGGCCAAAAATATCATACCCAGCAAAGCTAAGCATAATTCTGAATGAAAAAAAAATGGATATTTAATAAATTTTCAGACTTTCAGGACTTTAGGAGATTTGACATACAAGAGCCAAGAGAAATATAAGGTACATACCAAGGACCAATTACAAGGGACTAAATAAGGATATTTTTGAATAAGGATAAATGTTTAACTTTTATGTATAGAAAATGTAAAACCTATGTCTAAAATTGTTACTAGTAATTAGGTAACTTATAAGAAAGATTGGGATAGACTTGAGTATAATATGACTTCAAAAAAGTAAAACCATTCAAGAACAGTTAAAAGAGTAATTATCTTTTACAAGTGAGGTGCAAGAAGAAGAACCAATACAGAGGAATTAGATGGGGGAGAGAGCTGTTAGTTCTGGAAACTTACTTTCTTCAGGAATGGGTTTAAGAGGGGAAAATACATACACATTCAGAAGAGTATAAAAGTCTTCTAAATTTAGAAAGAAATAAAACTATAAGGGGATTGGGGCAGGGAGAAGATAAAAGAGGGCTCTTTAGAGGTGAGGGTGAAAGAATAGGTTAAAAGGGGGATATAGTAAGGGGTTTAGATTTAGGTAAATGGGAAGATAAGGGAAAGATTTCTGGGGTGGGGGTACGTCAAGGAATAGGAGAGTAAGGTAGCATGTAGAAGTAGAGGAGTTAGGAGAAATAGGAAAAAAGAGATATGCACAAACATGAAAACAAAGATTAGGAATAGAATCTCTTAGGGAAAGTATATGTTTATATATGTATATGTGTATTTGTATAGATGTATATGTGTATGAATATATCACTACCTATATATAAATATATCCACGCTCAATTATAGCTTTGGGGTGGTGGGTAGGGGGAAGGAAGGGGGAAAAAAGAAGAAAGTAAAATGTGTATAGCAGAGAACAAAAGAAAACCTACAAGGAAGTAAAGATGCATGATTTTCAACATAATTCATTGTATTTAATATATAGGCTTTCTTGAAATGAAAAGTTATTGCTGTATATTTTGGATGTTCTGCTGTGTACATGACATTTTTTCTTTTCTTATTTTATATTTAAGTTAAATATTTGTTTGTAATGTTTTTTTTTCTTTTTTCTTATTATATATTTAAGTTTTAGCATTTGTCTAAAATAAAAAAGAAAAAGAAAGTGTGTTCCATCCTGCTCGGATGCTTGCCATTATCATCAAGGACCTCTAGGTAACTCTCCCTTTCTGCCAAATAAGTTCAGTACCTTGGCTCACAGTCTTTTTCACTTCCTCAGTTCTTCAACCCTTTGAATCCTCTGGCATCCCAATTTCCCAACCTTTTCATCAACGCAGGCGTAGTCAGTCAGTCAGTCATAACTTAGGCCTTCTCCCCAGGTCCCAACTGAGCATAACCCAGGATCAGGATTCTGAGCAAGAACTCTGGTTCCCACTTATTACCAAGGAGAGTCAACAGCTGTCTAGAGAGAATCCCTGCAGGCAGAGCGTATCCAATTCCTGAGTATTAATTGGGCACTTACCGTGTGCCCAGTGCTACTTAAGAGACCTGGTCCAATTGGACAGAAGTGTAATGCTCCCTACCCTCGAGGAGTTCTCAGTTTTGTTGAGGAAGCAACTGAAAAAAAAATGTTTTCTTTTTGTACATAATCAAGTGATAAATTATGTGGCCGAGAAAATAAGGGTTAAATTCATTTCATAGGATTTCAGTGTTCAACTGTATTATCATCCTAATCTTCATCTTCCCCATGGATTAAATCATGCCATATAATCTTCCCATTATCCCCATCCTGTCAAAAAAGATGGGGGAAAAAGTCTCTGCTCAAAGGCAAATCACAATAGGATATTCTATCATCCTCACAGTCTAGATTAGCATTCAGTGAATTAATCTCATCATCTGGCTTTCTACCTAGAATGGGTGATAACTAAGAGTTTGCATTGTGTTCATGAAACCTCAGAAAAAGTGATATCCTAGGCAGTCATGGGATTATTGGGGAGAAAAAACAACTGACCTAGATTTTCCTCATAGTTTATTCAATGGGGCTTGGGGGAGGAGGGGTTGGGAAATAATTGGGAATAGCCAAAAGTTGAAACATGCCAAAGGTGTGTCCTGCTAGCCCTAAGATTCGGTGTGTTGATTAGGTGAATAAAGTTGTTGGGAAGAGCATCATCAGAAATGTTACAACAGTAGCATGAGACCTATGGTCTCCTGTGTGTGATGGACTTTAGAGAGAAAAAAAGATAGTGTTTCTCTAGTGACCCATAGTCCTGGATAAGTACAGGGAGCAGGTGTACGGGAACAGCAGAATGGGCAGGATTGCAAGTTGAAAGGCCATTTATCTTTTTTTTTTGTCTTTGATGTCTCTCTCAGATTTAATGACCAGCATTAGGGAGTCACTGAAGTGTTTAGCTGAGATTCTACACACAAGAATTCTCAGGGCCCTGAGGAAGAAGATAGCATGACCGGATTCCAGTTAGGGCACTGGATTGCCAGGGGATGCTTTCTGTTTCACCAATAATGTCTCTATACCAAGCAGTTTACCAACAGCTATTCTAGACCTTCACAGAAACCCTTCAGCATTTCTTAAAAGCTTTCATCATTTGGAGGTCCCACATAGAACAGAGTTTAAGAGTTGGTTTTTATGTCCCCCAAAGTATCTCTCTCTAATGAAAACAATATCAGAGTCATAAGCACAGTGGCATTTTCTGGACATGCTATAAATATACAGGATGTACTTTATCCTGTATCATCTATTAGAGTGCTGAGACAAAGAAAGAGCACGAGGGAAAATGGTTTGAGGCAATACTTTCAACATATTTTTCAAGGCCATTTTAAATGACTCCCTAGTCCTTGAACTCCCTGGTGATAATTCTAATAGTAGCAACAACCATTTGGTGAGTGGCCTGCACTGCAGGATACATTTGGCTTTAGCTGCTATTAAGGTCTATTGCTTTTTGTTACCAAGGAGAAAGTATCCAAGTTAACCAGAGAGACATTTAGGGCTTTCTTAGCTCCATAGCATTAGAAACCTCAGAGAGTGCTGGGAAATGGTAAACTGACTCTGTATGCTTAAAAAAAAAGTGTCATATTTCAAGCTTCATGTATTTCTTACACTAACCATGGTTTACTGTGGATCTGATAACATTAATCCCTGTGCTGAAAACATCTGTCAACTTGAAACATCTGTCAAGGCAAGGCAAACTGTGATGGTACACAGGTGAATATCATTTGTGTCCCCTGATCCAGAAGCAAGCCCCCATTTCTCTGCAGCATTATATGCTTGGGCAGTTCCCGGAATAACAGAAAACCGGGTATAATGATTCATGGGGCAGACACACAATGGGTCAAAAGAATATTATCTTGACCTCTGGTCTTTTGCCCTCTTGGGGATTCTTAAGTGCATTCGACAGGCTATGCACCGTCTCCAGGCTGGATTCCTGCCACACAAGATAGACATCACCAAGAATTCTTCTTCTGATCTGCCCTGTGGGTGAAATGAAGCTGATATCAGGCAAAGAACAGACTCATTATCTAGGGGAATGTCACTTTGTGTAATGCAGGTGGCCTGGATGCCTCTCAGATATGTTTGCTGGCCTGGTGACAACTCAGCGTGTACCATATCAAGTCTCTGCTCTTCTAACTGACATGACAGAGAACAAAGTTGAAGGGAAATGCCACTCCACGTGTCACCATAGCAGCCTTGTCTTGACAGAAACGTACCTGAAAATGTGAAATGTTGAACAAGGGAAGATTTTGTTTGAAGCTCTACTCGCTCCACATTTCTGGGAAAAGAGAAACCACAGGAGGCAGACAAATCTCTGAAGGGCCTTTGTACAGAGATTAATGTGCTAATTCACTCATTACTGCATTCTGGAAGAGAGCTTCTTAGGCCAGCCTCTGAGCCTCACCTTCAGCTATAACATGGCTTTGCATTAAGTGTTTTAATAAAACACGAGATTAAATGATCATCCATAATGATATTTATCCCCAAGTCGAGGTGTAAGAGAAAAAAAAAATAGAACCTCCACAGTATCTAAAAGTCACAGCAATTTGCTGTTTTGGAAAAAAAAAAATGAAGAGATCTGCTGTAAAATGGCATGGTTTCCCATGGGTATGCCTTAGTCCAGCTTATTAGGTATTATTCCATTCATCCACCCCATTGGGGGTTATAAATAATGCGGGTAGCACAGTTACGGATGCTTTTTGTATGCCACAGGAAGATAGGCATTATGATGTATTCCTTACTTTTTAAGCTATGAACACAGTGTGAGAGACAGTTCATTTCAAGGCCAGTCATACGTGTTTTTTTCTCCAGTTGGTGGTCACCCATACCTGGCATGCTCTCCCTCCTCACCTCTCCCTGCTAGAATTTTTAGCTTCCTTAAAGTTGCAAGGCAAATAACACTTCCTATAAGAAACCTTTTCTAGCTCTCCCAACCTGTAGTGCTCCCCCACCAAAATTACTGTGAAATTAATTGTATATATTTGGTATTATCTGTGTACATGTTGTATCTCTACAGTAGAATATAAACTCCCTGAGGTCAAGGATTGATTGTTTTTTTTTTCCCTTTGTATCTGCAGTTCCAAGTACAGAGAATTGTAGGGCTGAATGGATGCTGGTTGAATTGAGTTGAATTGAATTGAACTGAATTGGAATGTATGCTCCAATACCTCTATGTATTTGCACTGTTGAGAGGAGATGAACACCACCACCACCACCAAAATCCCCTAAACTGCCTGGAAACAGCATTGATCAAGGAAGCCAGAGAATAGTAAAAGGGGATGAGACATACTTATCCCGAAACAAGAATGACACACCTGCTTCTTCTATGACACATCCTGAACAAATGAAACACCCTTCGAAAGCCACTGCTGACTTGTTTTATGCATGTGAATCTTTTAATCCTTCTTTCTTTT
>NW_020955144.1:53469-57897 GCF_900497805.2 Vombatus ursinus
CTTCCTTCCTTTCTTTCCTTCCTTTCTTCTTTCTTTCCTTCTTTCTTTTTTTCCTTCTCCCTTTCTTCTATCTTTCCTTCCTATCTTCTTTCTTTCTAAAACTAGTGCCTACTGTAGAACAAGGGTAATTTGGTTAAGCTATCAGGGATGTATTCAGTGCCACTTTTTGCAAATTTATTGCTTTAATTAATGCACCAAGTCTTTCTTACTGAGACATAACCCTGCAATGCTGAGGTGAACAAGTCAAAAGACAGCAGCTGAGTTTCTGATTCCACTGATGCTCAAAAAGTCTTGTCCTCCCTGCTTTCCAAATGCTGACTTGCGACTTGTGCCACACCCAGTACCTGGATTTGAGTGCTAGAGAAGAACATCCAAAATATCTGCCTGGAAATTTTTTTCTCCGCCCACCTTGCCTGCATCAAGTGTCAGGTCAGGAATATGATCCTACCCCACCCCCCAGCACTCCCTCCCTACCCCCAATTCCCAGAATGAAACCAACACTTCAGCCAAAGTATATTTATAAATGAAACAAGACCAGAGAGTTGCAATATTAGGGCTGCAACTTCCAATAACAACAAAAAGCCATGTGTGCCCACTGAATCAAGGAGGTGTTGACTAGGGCCTCTATCGCCGTTTGACAGGAACTGAGGTGCCTATTCCCCTAAGAACTGGAGTTATGGTCTAACTGCATTGGTAAAGTTGTTTCTTTGGGATATTGTTACTAAAATCTAAAATTTTATATTCCTAAAGAAGTAGGGAGAAAGAATCAAAATTTCCAAGAATTCTGTGCAATTGAAACTAAACCTCTGATTAGTTTTCTTTCTTGGTTTCCAAAGGAAATAGCAGTGCTGGGCACATAGTAGAAACTCCATAGCACAAGTTATGCAGCAAGTCATACTTAAGACTCCACCACTTTGCCTGTGGTCAAAAGCAGGACCAGTCTACTTCAAAAATTCACACCAAGTGAGAAACAGAGGGATCTGTTTCTGAAATAATTCTAAACTTTATTTTAGAAAAATTTATAGAAAATTTAGGAAAAAATTTAGAAAAATAGATTTAGAAAAAATTCTAAATTTAAGCACAACTAATTTAAACCCCTATTGTTCAGTTGTTCAGTCTTGTCTTACTCTTTTGTGAACTGTGCACTATACTGTCCATTGGGATTTTGTGGCAAATATACTAGAGTTGTTTACCATTTCTTTCTCCAGTAGATTAGGGTAAACAGAGGTTAAGTGACTTGCCCAAGGTAACACAGCTAGTAAGTGTCTGAGGCTGAATTTGAACTCAGTTCTTCCTGACTGTAGCTCAGAGCTTTATCCACTGAGCCACCTAGCTACCTCCTAAACCCCTGTTAGGGGATATGTGTGTATGTATGTACATATGTCCATATGTATGCATGTATGCTTATATATGCTTATATGTATATATATACATAGAGAGATGGAGAGCTATCTCTGTGTATATATGTGTGTATGTATATATGTATACATATACATATATATGTGTTTTTACACACACACACACACACACACACACGAGAGAGAGAGAGAGATTTGTTTATTTATTAGGCCTTCAGTTCTTCAATCAACCAAACCAAGGTCAAAATTCAGTGTTATTTTACTTTATGATTCAAAAATTAACACACATACACATTTTGCCAGTTTCTGGGAGGATTAAAAGGTTTTTCTTTGACTAAACACAATAGTTACCCTAAAGACCAAGGTGGCATTACAGAAAATAAATCAACAAAAGTCCGAGTTACCTCTCAAGTATCAGTTAGAAATTGGACTGCCTGTCAAGCTGCAAGTGATAAAGAAGAATTTTCTGGCTCTCGTTCCTTCTTCTCTACCTTTCTAATGTCTGTTATTAGTGAAGGTCATTTGTATTTGCATCCTATCAGAATACCTCTCACTCAGTTCTCCTAAAAAGGTGTTTTCTATAGGAGTGATCATTCTTCTCTGCACACAGCCTATTCAATATTCTGAAATATAACTTCTGTTCTCAAGGAGCACCAGCCCTTTCCTGATAGCACTTGGTGTGGTGATTTGGTTTGTTCTCCCTCTGATGGAAGTGGGTCATATGAAACAATGTGGCCACTCAACCCACATTATGATTTTCAATCTTTTCCCCAGAAAACATGACTGAGTTAGGTTCCAGTTACTCACCAATTAATTCTCTGTCATGGTAACTTCAGGCCAATGGAGAAATGTGAGTGTGTTGGCTGAAAACCCACTGCTGCCACCAAGTGTTGAAGCATAAACACTTGCTGAGCTTTTCTCTTTGCCTCTTCTGCAAGTTAGGTTGTACTAATAGAAATAGGAATGGTTTTAAGTGTTAGGAAGAGCAGGAATGATGTCCTTGAAGAATATGGAATAAGGGATTCCTTACATAAGTAGAGAAAGAGACTTGTTAGATGTTTTAGCAATGTTTTAGTTATTAATTAAATTAATATGTCCTTTTATAGCTGGTGTTTATTTAACATTTTAAGGTTTCCACATCTATATACATAATATAATATGTATATTTAGAGATGTGTGTATGTACATATACACACACATCTATAAATATACACACATCTTTATATATACACATATACACATATATACACATACACACACACATCTATATATATGTATTCTTATTCAGTCCTCACAACAACTCTATAAGGTAGGTGTTATTATTATTATTATTATTGTTATTATTATATCCATTTTATAAATGAAGAAACTGAGTCTGAGACAAGTTAAGTGACTTACCTGGGGCCACACAGCTAATAAGTATTTGAGGTCATATGTGAACTTGGGTCTTTCTGAATCCAAGTCTAGGGGTGTTTTTTTTCCTTCTTCCCTTAGTATAAAAACACTTTGGATACCAGGAATGTTTTGTAGACTAGGAGAACAAACATCTGAATTTTTTTGAGGGATTTAAATTGAAGAATACTAAAAACAACGTGGTGACTTAGGGCTCTCATCAATATTGATGAGGTACACTATAAATAGATGCAAACTGCAAGAGCCCATTTGTGACAGCAATGTGTCCCGATTATTCCATTCTTATTTATTCCATACTCTCCATAGATCCTGTTGCCACAAACAACAAGAAAACCTGAGACTACTAAGGCATTGCCATCAGCTTCCTCAGCCCATAGAGGGAAATGTGGGAACAAAACCCTTATGCTCATGCGGCTGTTTAGTAAACCAAACGTCAACATTTAGTTGGCAAAAAAGGATATTTTCTTAAGCAACAACCCCCTTTTATAAGCTCTGAAATATTCAGTCCTGTAGAAGATAGGTGATTGGACTATATGACTTCAAAAGGTAAGTTGCATGGGATGGCAAAAAGAGCCCTTGCTCCACTCACAGGATGTGTATTCAAATCCTACCTCTTATACCCCTGTCACTGTTGGTAAGAGATTTAACCTCTATAAGTTAAGGCTTTAAATTTCTTCATCTATAAAATGAATTAGACTACATGGCCTCTGAGGTTTCTTGCTAATTCATGATCCTATGAACATCAGAGAAAATTCCATTGAAATAAAATGCGTTCATCTATAAAGTATAGTTATAGATTTATGTGGAGAAGACACAAATATATATGTAGATGTGTGTGTGTGTGTGTGAGAGAGAGAGAGAGAGAGAAAGAGACTATGAAGTGATTTGAGGATAAGCTGTCTGAGAATAACAATGTTGTCTTTTTTTTTTTAACCTTTGAGTTCCAGAGCCAAGTATAATACCTTAAATATAGTAGATGCTTAATAAATGCTCATTGACTGGTTGAGTCAGAATTCAAACTCAATTCCTAACTCTAAATTCAATGCTCTTTCAAGTATGACACTCCTCACCTGATTTCTGGTGATATCTTTTACGTTGCTTTTATTGTAAAATTTTGATTGGTGATGGGGCATTCCTTTACTCACCCTCTCTATGTGCCTCTCCATTTCTCTTTTTATGACATTCAATTTTATTTCTTCAGAATCTGTGGTACTTCATGATGTAATAGCCAGACTGCATCACTGGGAGCATATTAGTATTTGAAAGAGGAAAAAGATAGAAAAAGCTTCAAAAAGAATCAGATCTTAGTGGTGTTGTTTTTTTAAATAGTGACAGCAGGAAATTAATAATTACTGAGCCTATGCTCATTTCCCATCTCTTTAAACTTTTATTAAAATAATTTACATGTGCATTAAGGGAGTTCATGATGTTATCCTGATTGTGTTTCCACAATACTTGAATTGCTTCTTTCTGGCTGCTTGCAATAGTTTCTCCTTGACCTAGGAACTCTGGAATTTGGCTCTAATATTCTTAGAAGTTTTCTTTTGGGGATCTCTTTTAGGAGGTGATCTGTGGATTTTCTCAATGTCTATTTTACCCTCTGTTTCTAGAATATGAGGGCAGTTTTCCTTGATAATTTCTTGAAAGATGATGTCTA
>NW_020955144.1:58050-58134 GCF_900497805.2 Vombatus ursinus
GACCTTTTGGACTTCCTTTTTCATGTGGAGAATTCTGCTTTTTAAGGCATTCTTCTCCTCATTAGCTTTTTGGACCTCTTTTGC
>NW_020955144.1:58144-60751 GCF_900497805.2 Vombatus ursinus
CTGGAAATTTGTTTCACTCTGTCTTTTTGTGCGTTCTGCTGCTCTAGAATTTGTTTAGAGCAATTTTTCACAGGTATTTGGAAGGGTTTAGGGGAGAGCTCAAACAAGTCGCTGCTTTTATTCTGTCATCTTGGCTCCACCCCCCATCATTTGGGAGTTCATGATGAAGATGTGAGAAGAGAACAGGGAAGCTTTAACAAACAATATTCAGTAGCAAGTTCTATCTTTGAAGTCATGAAATTAGCTGGAATATATAGAGAATATAAAATTCCAGTATGCTTTTTGTTGGTTAACTATTTTTAAAAACCATTTAATTCAGCAAAAAACAGAATTCTGCCTTAAAGGCTCCCTTCCAAAAAGGTCTCTAGGTATACATTCAGACGTTAAAAACATGTGAGATGCCTTGAAAGATAGAAAAGAGGTAACAGTTCAATGGCCCTCTGATTATTGATATCAGGTAAAATATAAAATGGAGGATGTCCAGGGCAGAGTCCAAATCAAAGAGGGCAAATGGAAGCACAGTCCATCTTTTTATTCTGTTGGTTTTAGCCATGGAAGAATTCTACTCACCTGATATCTGAGACCACAGGGCCCCAACTAAGTTTGATGGGCAGAAGAGCAGAGACGGAAAGAGTTTTCTGATTTGTCATATTCCCTCTCTACTCACTATGACCCAGATCCATCCACAGTGGGAGAACAAGGTTAGATGGTCTCTACCAAACAGTCTGGGTAAAATGCAGCTAAAAATACTTTCCATAGCATCAGGGCAGTAGGACTCTTTCTTCTACTATAGGAATGTAAAAATTACAAGTTTATCTTCTGACCCACTAGAAATTGACTTCCAAGTGAGATTGGGCATCATTTGACAGGCAGCATGGCAGTCTGAATTTAGTATTAAATATCTTTTATAATACCAGTTGTTCTCAAATTTTAAGGGTCTACTTAGTTTTTATTTACATGATAAATAAGAATGGTCAGATGCTCTCTATTTAGAAAATAATTTAATTCTACTCCATCTAGAAAATAATTTAAGGCCATTCAGATTCAAAAGAATAAGGATAGACTGAAAAAAATATACTAATAAATTCAAAATTACCTCTGCCTTGTGATATGCAGTGATGATGATGATGGTGGTGGTGGTGGTGGTGATAATGACCTACTCAGATTCTGAAAACCTTGTTTTAAGAAAAACCCTCTTCCTAGCTCCTGCTAGAGATAATATTTTCATGTTTATGAGTGGGTCATCATGTTTCTCTAAAACTGATCAGGTCCACCCATCTGGAGATTGATGATATAAGCTATATCATTAACAGCATCAATGCAGTAAGTTAACTAGTTGCCATTTTAAGCTCTATATAGCTCTAGGAGAGGTGCATAAAGTACAACCAAATACTAACTCATCATTCCAAACTGGGAGATATAATGCAGAAGAGAAGAAAATAGAGAAATGTTGTATACAATTAAAATGAATCTGCATGTTAGGCGACCCTGACGTAGTAGAGAAATATTAATAGGTAGCATGAAGAAATGGCAAAATAAGTCTATTTTGAACGTAATCTAAGGCCAGATAAAATTACTATAAAATATAATAATAATTAAAAAGAATAAAAGTGGACATTTGTATAGCACTTTAAAGCTTACAAAGTATTTTATGGCATATAATTTGAGCTTCATGACAACCTTTTGAATTAGGTATGGGGCTATAACTAGAATGGGATAGCCAGGGCTTTACTCCCAGGGAGATTAATATAGAAGGCATGGATAGCCTTGTAAGCCTTTTAAAGCATAGTATCTAGTTAAGAAGGATAATTAGGTAAAACAGAAAGCTATCAGATGACTAGAGTGAGCTCCATCCCAATGCTGCCTTGCCCATTCCCCAACCCTAGCCCCTTGTTGCCTCCCTAGTACCACCTTCCCCAGTGTTCTGGGAGTAAGTCTCTGTCCTTCACCACTCCCTCCACTCAGCTGAAGCTTCATTTACCCCAGGCCCTGTTTTTGGTATCCTCAGCGCAAAAAAGGAAGAAGAAATCTAGCTATGGTCTATTTTATCCATTTAAAAAATTTATTTTCTCCATTTTAAAAAAATGAAAAAACTGAGATTAAATGATTTGCCCACGATTACACACCTACTAAGTACCAGAAACCGAATTCATATTTAGGTATTCCTGACTCCAAGACTAGCATTCAATCAATTATGCCATACTCCTGATGATGATAATAAAGATGATAATAATAATAATGATGACAACCATACCAACTATTAAAATTTTATCTTGAACCAGATAGAATGAACAGTACTTTTTTAAAAAAAGTATTGTTGTTATATTACTTACATTTCCATATATGTTCCATCTTCCAGATACTCTGAGCCATCCTTAGCAACAATGAATTTAAAAGAAGGCAAAAAGCAGCCCAGCAAATCCTCAAAATACATCAACTATGATGACAGAATATGCAATAGCCTATACCCATGGTCCCCTTACCTCTCTCTGCAAAGAAGGAGGGAAAGTACATTTTCTTAACATTTCTCTGGGGCCAGCAATTACCTTTTTTTTTTTTTTTGGCTAGGCAGTGGGGTTAAGTGACTTGCCCAGGGTCACACAGCCA
>NW_020955144.1:60874-90013 GCF_900497805.2 Vombatus ursinus
TATGAACATATATATTAGCTTCTTTGATCCTGAGAGTACACCTGTGAGGTAAGCTGGCCATATATTAGTGCCTCCATTCTATAGATGAGGACAAAGACATAGAGTGATTAAATTACTCACACAAGTTCACACAAGCAGGAATTGGCAGTGATGAGGCTGAAATCCAGCCGTCCACAAACACACTCAGAATAAGTGCTCTAGCTGAGTTTTTATCAGGGAACCAGAATGAGGCTCCCATGGAATTCAGTTTTATGTGTATTGCCCAGGCAGAACTCACCCGTGGGAGAACTCTTGGAAAGTGAAGATGTGGAAGGGAATACAGCCTTATCAGGCTCCAATAAAGAGGGCAAATCCTTGACTTTTAAACCTGAGATTCTCACTTAGTTACCGTTTTCAAATGTATTCTGAATTTGTTCACTCTCAGGCAGGTCTGCCAGAGCAACACAGGCGTGCTCCATCTGGGAGAAGGTGGTGTTTTCAAAGAGGCAATCCAGAGTAAGCTCATCCTTAAAAGGTAGTGCTGTTTGCCTAGTCAGTTCACATCTCAAGTCAGCTGCTCCTCAGAACCACTGACAGCAAGGAGGGGAGGGTAGAGGGGAGCCTATAAAAAGCTGTGGCCCCAGTGATCTGGAACTGCTAAAGGTGATCAAAGTGTTCTATGCATAAAAATTAGGGAACATAACTCAACGCATGCTTATGGTTTTGTGCATATGTGCAAATAGTGAGGGATCATCCAAAGGTGAGCACAGACTTCATATCCATCCTTAAACATTCCACTCATTGAATTGAAAATCTGCCAGGCAAGTAAGAAAGATAGAAATACTGGAGAGACAAAAAGGGAGAAGGAAATAAATGCAGGAACAAGGATGAGCAGGAATCAATTCAATATAAAGTTTGAATATTTCTTCACTAAAAAGGGCTATCCTCAATATACTCCTTCCTACTCTGCCTCACATTTAACAATAATAACAGTAACAGTAATAGCATTTATATATCACTTTAAGGTTAAACTACTTTATAAATATCTCATTTTATCTTCAAAAAAATCCTTGGAGTTAGGTGTTATTATAATTTCCATTTAACAGATAAGGAAACTGAGGCAGACAGAGGTCAAGTGACTTGCCTAGGATCACACAGCCAGCAGATGTCTTCCTGGCTCCATGGCCCAGCACTCTATCCATTATGCTACCTAGCCTTCTACATTCAATACCATATTGCCATCTAATTGAAAACTTTCTTAATAAGAGTTCAGGTAAAACTAATTTTAAATAACTCCTTACCCAAATATGAAGTCATGACAGATTATATATCTACCCAACCAATATCCCATAAAGAGAAAGTTAACTAATGATGAAAAAGTAAAACAGTAACCAAACTGAAGTATTAGAAGCAGTATTGTTTTAAACATCTATTAACTATTATTTTATTAATAATTAATTACTGTGGCCATGCTGGATTCATTTGATTACCAAATGAATTTCTGATGATTGGTGCTACTGAAAAAAATGCAGGATGAATTCACAATGATGTGATACTTAAAAGTCTAATCATAAAACAAATGATTCAGGAAGCCAGGCTGAGCCAGTTTTTACTATCTCTCTGATAATAGGCAAAGACTTACTTAAAAGGGAAGCAGGTAAGAATATGTAAGAAAGAGATTAAAAACAGGGAATGACATGAATTCAACTACAGAAAAAAGGCAGAGAATTTTGTATAGGGTGGATTTTTAGGATGTCTTTTCTGATTTAGCTATGTGTCATCACCAGGGAGAGTCTCAAAGTCACTAGCTAAAAGCTCATCTCAAATTCATTTCTTCGCTGAAGACTCAGTCACTGTCTACACATAAGCAATGTTAAGTGGGAATCTGGCAATTATCCAGTTGATTTGATAAGCCAATATACTTCTACCCAAAATTAAGTTTTGAACCCAAGTAATCCAAACCAGTATTCTACATTGATTAGATGACCCAGGTGATTTTCAGATCCTTAATTCATACGGTTGTGTAGCCTCAAAAACCTACAATTAAATTTGTTCTCCCAAGAGAGCTACTTAATCTGGAATCAATATGGCCATGTCTATACAGCTCTAAAGAATGAGACCCAGGGCCCTAACATTCAGTACAACCAATTACCTTTGTAATCCAGGGCAGTACTGACAACAAATAATAAGGTCCAATCTTCCAAAGTCTCTGCCAAATATATATATATATGTGGTAGCAAAGTGGCGTGGCCCAAAGCACTGATCCCTTTAAATAGACGTGGCCTTAGTTTTCTTTATGAGTTTGCTGAGTCTTGTAAATAATAATAGGAGTGACATAGCCAAATGAGATTAGAAATGAAAGGCCTCAAAGTTCATGAATTTTCCCTGCAAGAAAATGGAATAGAATATAACCCAGATTCATTGCAAATCTCAGCAATCATGAACAGGTATAGAATTTTCACTTCCTCAGATGGGCAACTGTCTTCAAACAAAAACATTATGCAACATTTTCTTTGCACCAGTAGAGGGCAGCACATACCTCATTAAAAAGGAGTGCCTGACTTGATTATCATTTTAGCATTGGTTGGAATAGCAGCTCTAGGTACAGAAATCTCTGCCTCTTCAATATACTTTCTTTACAAGACTTTGTCTTTCATTAATTTCATTTGTCTCTTTATCAAAGTTTTAATGGCATATGCCTTTAAGCTTTTATGAAAAATTCTTAAGAATCAAACCAATAAATATTTACTGTGCCAGACACTGTTGGGCACAGTGTAACAATCAGCAAAGATGTGGAGACAGGCTTACATAGTGAAAAGGGCCTTGCATTTGGAATCAGGACTCCCAGGTCCTGGATTTGCAATTCACTAGCTGCACTACTGAGCAAACCTTTTTACTCTCTGACCTTCAAAATCCAAAATGGTGATAACATTTTTTTTTTTGCACTACCTTCCTCACAGATTGGTGAAGATCAAATGAGACATTGTAAGTAAAGGCAGCATGGTATATAAATCAAGAGCAGGCCTCAGATCAGGAAGGTTCAAGGTTCTAGTCCTGCATCTGATGCACACTGTCTGGGTAACTGGGCAAATCACTTAATCTCTCAATGCCCCACCAACTCCCTAAGAAAATTATAAATTTAAGGGCAGCTAGGTGGCACAGTGGATAGAGCATCGGCCCTGAAGTCAGGAGGACCTGAGTTCAAATCCGACCTCAGACCAAACACTTGACACTTACTAGCTGTGTGACCCTGGGCAAGTCATTTAACCCCAATTGCCTAAAAAAAACAAAACAAAAAAAAAATTGTAAATTGAAGAACAGATGTGAGGTGCATTGATAGCAGGAATATCCTCTCCAGTAGTGAGATATAGCATAAAATGATACATCTGGTCTTAAAATTAAAAAAAAAAAAGTAAAGTATTATCAAGATGTCTGTTGGGTTTCTGCACGGAGATATACCCTGGCTGCCCTGCCAGTCAGTCTCCAAAAGCTTCTTGAAGATCTTTTATATTTTATCTCTCTCTCTCTCTTTCTCCTCCAAATCCCATCTTCTTTCACAGAGACACACACACACATTCATTAGAGGAATATAAGATTGTATTATAACTTACCAGAATCACAATGCCAAAAGTAAGACTTAGAAGTTTTGAATTCAGGCCTATGTACTCTAGGAGGCGGACAGTCAGAATTGGAGTTTCTGACTTCTCCAAGTCACAGGAGAAGAAAGAATAGGGAGATGTGTCTTTTCCTTCTTGGTAAAGAGAAAAATGAATCTAGAAACCTAATAAGATAAATTCCTACCAGACAGCCTTCTGTCTACTTCTGGTTTGTCAAGGTAATGATTATGAATTTCCCTGAGCTTCAAGAAGATGCACTGTATTGTTGATAATTACTTTCCATAGCTTTCTTTTCTGCACCAGATGGCCCTATGGAGAGGATGAGATGGGTGGGGGGTGGAAGAGGTGGACTTTATCCTCTGCTTCCTAATTCTTTAGTACTTAAAAAGAGCAATTTCAGCAGTGTGGAGGCACCCTCCACTGGTTCACAATGCCACACTTCCATGCCTTATTAGGTGTCATGAGTTACTACTTAAAAAAAAATCAGCATTTGGTGGTCAATATTTTAAATGAAGGTTTTGATACTGAATTGGTGGAGAGAAACAAAAAATACAGAACTGTTTATTTTTTTAATATTTATTTTCCCCCAATTACATGTAAAAACAATTTTTAACATTTTTTAAAGTTTTGAGTTCCAAATTCTATCCCTCCCCTACCCCTCCTTGAGACAGTAAGCAATCTGATATAGGTTATATATATATATGCAATCATGTAAAACATGTTTCTGTATTAGTCATTGTACAGAAGAAAAAAAAGAAAGAAAGAAGAAGAAAGAAAGAAAGAAAAAGAAAGGAAGGAAAGAAGAAGGAAGGAAGGAAGGAAGGGAAGAAAGGAAGGAAGAAAGGGTCGGGAGGTATGAAGGAAGGAAGGAAGGGTGAAAAAATATCATGCTTTGTTCTATATTCAGATGCCATTAGTTCTTTCTTTGGAGGCAGATAGCATTTTCATCATAAGCCTTTTGGAATTGTCTTGGATCATTGTATTGCTGAGAACAGCTAAGTATTTTGCATTTGTTCATTGTACAATGTTGCTGTTACTGTGTACTATGTTCTCTTGGTTCTGCTCACTTCAGTCTGCATCAGTTCATGTAAGTCTTTCCAGGTTTTTCTGAAATTATTCTGCTCAACATTTCTTATAACATAATGATATTCCATTACAATCATATACCACATCTTGTTAGGCCATTCCCTCAATTTCCAGTTCTTAGCCAATACAAAACAAGCTGCTATACCTATTTTTATACAAATAGGTTTCCCTTTGTACCTTTTTAAAATCTCTTTAGGATACAGACCTAGTAGTGGTATTGCTGGATCAAAGGATATGTACAGTTTTATAGCCCTTTAGACATAGTTCCAAATTGTTGTCCAGAATGGTTGGATCAGTTCACAACTCCCCCAACAGTACATTAGTGTCCCAGTTTTCCCACATCCTTTCCAGTGTTTATCATTTTCCTTTTCTGTCATATTAACCAATCATTCAGAATTTTTTTTTTAAATCTCAAAGCATGGCTTTGTATACCACATTGCCACGGTAAGCCCTAGGCCAACTTTTCAAGGAACTCAAATTTGCCTTTGTCAACTTTTTCCCTTTAGTATGACTCTCTGTGGTTATTTAGAGAGTCCCCACATAGGTGCCCTACTCCCTTCCAGGTGCCATGTCCTCATACTCCTCATGGCTTTCCAGGACTTACATATTTAGTGTCCCCCTCCTAGACTACTCTATCCAAGTAGCATAATGTGTTCTATGCTTTATACATTTTTTGAGGGTATAGGGGAGTGGACCTTAGATTTTGTGGGTTTAGAGAGTTTCTGGCAAAGAACATCCTCTTACAATACTGATTTTCATCTTTCTTGCCACCAAAAGTCAGAGAGTTGTCTGGTATAAGTGGCATTTAATCTGGGGAGAGATTAGGAGACTTGCCCAGTAGCATACAGCTAAAATATGTCATAGGCAGGATTTCAACTCAGGACTTCTTGACTCTAAGGCTAATTCTCTGTCCACTAGGTAATTTTAGCCATCAAAATTTTCCTTTCTTCTGCCTCATCCCTCTGGGGCTCTGCTTTCTTCATGTCAAAGTAATCATTCATGCCTCCACTTCTGGTGACCATGCACCTTTAATAAGCAGGCAGAAGTATGGCCAGGCCACACTGACAAGCTATAAAAATACATTGTGCTAGAATATATGCTGTTCTTTTACTTTCTTTATACTAGATTCTCATTCTTCAGCCCCGTACTCAGTGGATAAAATGACAAAAACACAGTAACTGAATTTATAACTTAAAAGAGACCTCAGTGGCTATCTAGGATCCAGCGGGATAATATATCTAAAGTGCTTCACAAACCTAAAACATTATATTAATGCTAGCTATCATTATTGTTATTATTCATTCAAACCAGTAGCCACAAAAACAAAGGGGGGAAAAGCCTTCTTTCTTTATTTGGGAATTACTCCTTTGTTGGCTTTTCTTGGTTTCTCATGGCCCCAGGACCTATGACACAGGCATGTCTGAGACAAGTTGGGGGGAAGCTGAAGGGTTTGTCATTTCTCACCTGGTGACACAGCATCATTACTGTCTGAGTCTTTTGGTGGCTGCTGGGCCTTCAATGCAGCATATCCTGCAGCCTTTGCTTAAAGCCCTCCAGTGAGGGGAAAGCCACAAACCCCCAAATTAACACATTTCACATTGGAATGCCTTTTATTTTAGGAAGTTTTTCTTGACATCAAGTCTAAATATAACTCTCTGTAACTTCCGGCCATTATTCCCAGTTCTGTCCTCTGAGGGCAAAAAGGAACTAGTCAAATAGTTCTTCCGTACAGCCCTTCAAATTCTTGAAAATTACTGTCATACTCCCCTTGAGTCTTCTCTTGCCCGGGCTAAATATCTCTAGTTCTTTCAACTGATCCCATGAGGCGCAAAAAGTAACTTGACTGTGAGCAGAGTTGGAGGTGGGGGTGGGGGAAGGGAAAGGGAGTTAGTAGTTAACCATTTCCTGTCCATGTGTGCCTGATTGAATATGACAGTAGCAACTGGTCTGAGAAACTAACATTGCATGTTTTTGAATGAGTGTTAATGGATTAATGTGTATCATTTTCAGGAAGTGTATTTACATTTTAGCAGGAGTATTTTAAAAATACAATGACAATTCAAAGGAATAATTCTAAAGGTGGAGATGTCAGACCAAGTCCTTCCAGATCCTTTCAAAACACAGCGTTTATATAATCATGATAAGAAAGTTGTGCTTTTGATTGTGATGGAATCCTACTGTGCAATAAGAAATAATGAGTTTGATGATCTTAGAAAAATTCAGATAGACTTCCAGAGCAGAACCAAGAGAACGCTGTAGAGAATAACAACAATATTGTTTTAAGAACAATTTGAGTAAGTCATTTTGACTATTACAAATACCCAAATTAACTACAAAGGAACTCTGAAGGAGGATGCTTTCTGCATCCAGAGAGAGAACTAATAAATAGAAGTATGTGTAGAATGATCTTACATATGTATACATATTTGTGTCTAATGGTAACCATCTATGAGGGAGGAGGGAAGAAAAAAGGGGAAAAAAGAAAGTTACCTGTTAACTTTATTATATATTTAAAAGGAATATCAAGTTGTACATAATGGATTTGCAGTTTCATGTACAATCATCTTTTATTCCCCTTATTCTACTGTATTATGGAAATATTTGTTTTATTTCTTAAGTTCAGAATAAAATATATAATTTTTTTTAAAAAATAGGAAATTTCCCATGGAAACAGATATTTGACATATTGAAATAGTAATCAAACCAACAATCTACTCTCTGCTTCAAATTCTCATTTGCTTGGCAATAGTGAGCAGAAACTCCATCTCAATAGCCTACCTCCAATACCATTGTCAATAATTCTTTAAATCTTTCCATTCATCTTGAAGAATTATAAGAAAACTGAAGAAAATGCTTCACATGAGGAATTGTAGATTAGCTGACCTCTCCAAATTAGGTTGACTACCAGGAAACCAATTGTGATCAGTCAAAATAAAACAACAACAACAAAAAGACAACACCAAACATTTATTTAGTAGATTGAAGTCTGCAAAGCACTTCACAAATTTCTAATTTTATCCTCACACAACCCTGGGAGGCAGGTGCTATTATTCTGATTTTACAGATGAGGAAACTCAGGCTAATAGTGGTGAGGTGACTTTGCCCCAGGTCACTCAACTAATAAGCACATTAGGTTAGATTTGAACTTCTGTCTTCCTGACTCTATATCCACCACTGTATTGATTGTGTCACCACCTCCCTGCTTCATATCCACTCTCTAGTCCCCTACCCCTTCTAAATAATATTTAAGGACATCTTGACAAACACATGTGGTTAACTGATGCATTGTTCAGTTTGGTTATTCATTGGGTCTGAGGTAATATAACTAACACTAAATTGCAAGTTTCCTCTGGTGCACCTTGACCTGCAAGAGCATAGCAAAACAAACCCCTATATATTTCAAGTTCTGTCTTTCATCACTCTTGTATAGCCTTGGACCTAAGTTAAGAACCTGATCCCCTGGTGAGCTCACAGTTCCCAATTAAAACAATAATAACAACAACAAAAACCTTCTCTACCTATATATGCTTTTAACCACTAATCACACAGTGATGTGTGGTCAAATCTATAAGATGCCACTTTTTTGAAGTAAATCCTAAATTCCAAATGATGGCTGCTGTGCTCCTATGAATGTAGTAAAAGGGGAAAAAAAGGTTAGTTTGAGCAAAATCAGTTACATGAATATCACATGTTACATGTTAACAAGTTATACCAACATGATAAACTGTCCTGGTCCGGTCCCTACTCAGCCACCAATCTAAGCTTTATCATAAACATATTCATGGCTTCCTGACCAATAGTGTTACAAGGAGTGCAGAATTGTTTATCAGGTCTTATGCTTTCTAGGAACTCAAGTGTTTGGCAATGGTAGTTCTCAAAACCATCTATGCCCTTCTGAGCATGCTGAATCTAGTCAGAAGACCTGAGTTCAGATCCTGCTTCCATTACCTACTACCTATATGACTTTAAGCAAATCGCTTTATATCTCTGAGCCTCAGTTCTTCTTCTGTAAAATAAGGGATTTGTACTAGATGGCCTGATTCTAGATTCTGGTTCTGGTTCTAGATGTTTAATCCTATGATCTATCATTTTATGAGGACCTTTTCCTTTGTTTTTAATTGACGAGCACTTATTTTCTCGGATGGACAGAGGACATCAGAGAAAATAAAGATATGAGGACATTTTCAAAAAGCCAGTTTGTTAGCAATGAAATGTCCATCACATCTGGATGGACTCATCAAGTGATCCACAAGAAAGTTCAGAGACAGAACCAAATTGCTAGAATCTATTTGGTTTGCTTAATGATTACTATCAAACAATTTAAGTTATCTGGCCCTGGACTGGAGGCACCATTTTGATCAGAGGCTAAAATCAAATAATATGATTGATTCTGGTATTAACATTCCCCTTGGCACATCAGCATTATCAATTTTAATCTGTGCCTCTTTTTTCCAATAAGTTATTTAGTACTACATGGACCCTGCCTCTGATTTCAGATAAAGCTAAATGTGGAAAGCTGCCATTAATATTCAATGAACTTAGTGCTATGGGAAATTAGATGAATTGTTCATAAGTGGGGAAACTATGGGCTAGCCATCTGTAGAGCCAGGATCAGGAGATGGCCTATAGCAGTGGAAACTGTCTCTGGGTAAAACTAACTAGGATAATGCAAATGACTTGTCTTCTGAAATTGGTTTCATTGTTTTTTTGGAGGCAATCAGGGTTAAATGACTTGCCCGGGGTCACATAGCTAGTAAGTGTCTGAGGATGAATTTGAACTCAGATCCTCCTGACTCCAAGGCCAGTACTCTATCCACTGTACAACCCAGCTGCCCATTGAAATTGGTAATCAATAAATTGATTAAAAAAATCAATAATATTTTTAAATCAATAAAGATTGCCCAGAGTCATAAACCATGAGATGATATGGTATAGTGGAAAGAGTATTAGATTTGGAATCAAATTACCTGGGCTCAAATCCTAATACTGTCACTGACTATCTGTGTGACCTCGGGCAAAGCACTTAACTTCTAGGGGCTCAGGTCTCCTCATTTGTAAAATCTATCAGTAAACATTTATCAAGATCCTACTATGTGCCAAGCATTATACTAAGCACTGGGGATACAAAAACAGGCAAAACAGGGGAGACAATATACATACAAATATATGCAAATTAAGGAAATAATCAACATAGGAAGGTACTAGAATTAAGAGGGATTGGAAAAGGCTTCCTATGAAAGGTGAGATTTTAGTTGAGACTTAAAGGAAGACAGGGAAGTCAGTACAGCAGCTGGGGTGGAGGAGGGAGAGCATTCCAGGCGTAGGGACCTGTGGCCTCGAGGCTACATGGGGCTCTCTAGGTCCTCAAGTGAGGCCCTTTGACTGAATCCAAACTTTGCAGAAATGTGGTTTGGATTCAGTCAAAGGGCCTCACTTGAGGACCTAGAGGGCCCCATGTAGCCTCAAGGCCACATGTTCCACACCCCTGGACTAGATAGATAATCCCTAAGATCCTTTCCAGCTCTAAGTCTATGTTCTGAAGAGCCATGCTCAACAAATATAATAATGATGAGAAAGAGGCTTATGCCCCTTTAGTAAAATGTATGCCACTAGATGACAGGAACTGTTTCATGTATGTCTTTGTTTCTACAATACCTAAAGCAACGCCTTGCATATAAGAAGTGCCTAATAAATGTTGGTTGAACTGATTTGAATTCACAATGTATAAGGAAGGAAATGCATTATCATAGCAAAAGGCTATTTTCCCTTCCTCAAAATGTTCTCCTGCAAAGAATACCAATGAGTCTTAGCTAGATCCCAGCTGTGTGAAGTATCATGTATATACTGAACACTCAATAAATATTTGTATTTGATGATCAAGCCATCTTATTCTTTCTTGAAAGGGAAGAAAACATGTTAACTGCTTTACAAAAATGGTGAGCTGTTTTGGTTTTTTTTTTTTTTTTGGCCATACAGCTAGTTCCACTTACGTTTTTCCTAATGTTAATTCAGAGAATAATAAAGATCCGATGTTTATAACTAGGAATGACTTAGTTGAACTGCTAGTAAAGTAGCCACTTGTGTTGGTTTTAGGTAACATCAGCCTATTCAGATTAAACAGATTCCTTCTGCACTGTCCAAGGTGCTGGGGGAGATACAAAGTTTAAAGACATGATTCTGGCTCTCATGGAGCATCCAGTCCATTAGGGTGATGACACATAAACAGATATGTATGTATGTGTATGTGTGTGTGTGTATATACATATATGTATATATACACATACACACACACATATATACATATATACACATACATATATATGTATGTGTATATATGTATTATTTCTTTAGAGGGTCCTGATAAAATTTATCATTTAAAGATAGCTAAAGCTGATATTTCCACAGTAAAGTACTTCTACTTCACATAGCATGTAAACAAATCAGTAGGGATTCAGAAATAGCTTTCACACTGTTGCCAGAAAAGCACAACTTTGGCCATACAAGCTCTAAAATGGTCTAAAGCACCTGATCATCATAGGAGGGGAAGGTTTTGAGTGATTTTTGTACCCTGACTTGCTCCAACTTACCTTATATCTTCCTGTGTCCACACAATCCAAGTATTATATTTGATTTCTTGAGTAGTAATTTTTTTATGTTTACACCTGCCTGGTTCGTATTGGGCCATTTCTTGGATCTATTTATTAAATGATGTGATTGTGTTGATTCACACTCCTTATTATACACAGGTTCACCCTTACTCTCAAGTTTTGGGTCACCTCAAGAAGTGCTGTCAAGTCAATATAATGCCATGAATCTCCCAGATGGTAGAATACACCAACGACATTTATGTCATTTGCATATCAAGAGTTTGTAGATTCAAAGATTCTAGAGTGACAGATAGCAACATGTATATGCTTTCATTCAATAAACAGATTGATGTGATCCATTAACATTGACTATGGCAATATATTGCTTGGCTCATCTCCCATAACAGAGAGAGTTCTATTGGTTCAACCTACTCACTTACTGCTCACAAATCTTCCCTGGATGCCCATTACCTACTAACTAAAATCAAAATTTCCAATCCATGAATTCAAATGACAACTTTTTCCCTCTACCCTTTTCTTCTACCTCTCCCCTTTATAAAGCCTACATTACAACCAAACTGGACAATTTGCTTTTCTGTAAACATATTATAAATACCCTCTTTTTCTGGAAGAACCATTCTTCAATTTCTACCTAATCAAATTTTACCCATGTTCCACAGTCCATCTCAAAATCAAACTATTTTATGAAATTTTCCATGACTCACCATTAGGGAATTATCTCTCTGTCCTCTGAACTTGCATAGTTCTTCTGATTTATCTTTCTCTCAACACTTAGCACATTCTGCCTTGTAACTATAGTTGTTGGAACACACAGCTTTATGTCTACGGCAGAGTGCAGAAGTTGTGTGTTACTACATGGACTCCATAGAAGACTCTTTTAGAGTCTAACTTCTCATGAGAGCCAAATTGTAAGTTTCTATTGCCCTGTAATTTTTCACCTGCTTGGCATTTTCTTAACCTGATTGGTGCAGAACTCCTTGGAGTTTGGAACTTTAACTCTCAAAATAATTTCAGAACTTGTTGAATATTCCTTTGGGTCAGTTGCCTTTGGAAACTCCAGATTTTGATCTCACCTGGTTCTCACCTGAGTCTCAGTTTGAACTTTATGCCACCTCCCCTCATCAGGTGAGCATTCTTCCAATGAGCCAATTAATTGTTTCTAATCTCAGTCTCTCACTCCCTGGCCGTTCCAGAAAAGTCAGCTGATGTCAAAATCAGGAAGCTGACAATATTGATTTTTGTGAGTGTATTTTCTCTCTCTGTAAGACTGTAAGTTCCTTGAGGAAAAGGTCTATGTCTTAATGAACTTCATATCCCTCAAAGCAGCAAGCACAGTCACTTTGGAATAGGAGTTACTTCATAAATCCAATAAATGCATGTTAATTAAATTATGTATGACTTTTTAAGGTTTACAAAGCATTATCTTCATAAAAAAACACTGCATGCATTGTGTTCTAGTCATTCCTTCATAATCCTATATCTGTGGTTTTTATATTTTAAATCCAATTGTAAGACTTTACATCTATCGCTATTAGAATGAACACATCTATTAGACTTCATCGTATTTATTCCAGCCTATAATTCTAGCTTGCCAACAACTTTTTTTATTCTTATTCTATAGTCCAACATGTTATCTATTCTTTTAAGCTCATTATCACCTACAAATTTGATAAATATTCAATCATTCAAGTTATTAATAAAAATATTGAACAGAGGTGGCAGAGCCAAGATGGTGGAGTATAGGCAGCAACCCAGTCAAATTCTTCCACCATTTCCCTCCAAAAAACTTTAGAATAATGCCTCAAATCAAATTTTGGATTGGCAGGGACAACAAAAGGTCAGAATGATTCATTTTTCCAGCCTAAGACAACTTAGGAGGTCAGCCAAAGAGGTCTATGACACCAGGGTCATGGCAGCCCATAGTGTGCCATCAGCTATGACTCTTAGAGATTTCCACAATAATGGCAGCAGCTGCTTTCAGGGCTCTCAACCCAGATATGATAAGGGGGTCAGACAACTGATCAGAAAGAGATTATAGGGGACCCTTTGTTGGCATTTATTGGCAGCTCATTGCCCATACGTAGTTCTGGGACACAGTTCCAGGATGGAGAGGAGTACTTATGATCAGTCATAAGGGAGCAGGGTCCTTGTCTCAGTTCCAGGGCAGAGAGGAGCACTAGCACTTGTGGCCACAAAGGAGCAGGGGACCTGGTCACAGTTCTAGGGCTAAGAGGAGCACTAGTGTTTGTTGCTACATGTGAGCAGGGGCCCTTCCTAAGTAAAGGCCACAGTACAGACAAGGAAATCAGTGACTCCATCTCTCCCCAGGTCACATATCTTGGAAGCACAAAAAACCTGCAAACCTTCAGAATTAGCTCTGAAAACACTAGCACAAAAAAGCCTGAAGCTTGTCACAGTGCATCCCCACCACGAGATGAGCAGATTGTAGCTTTAACATAAAGTTCAAAATTAAGAAATAGGCTGGAAAAAAAACAAAGAACATAACCATAAAAAGCTACTATGGTGACAAAGAAGACCAAGACACAAACTAAGAAGAATACAGCAACACAAAAAGATGGCTATAAGCAAAGCTTCAGAGAAAATGCTAATTGGACATAAACCCAACAAAAATTCCTGAAAGAGAAGAAGAAAGATAAGAGTAGAAGAAAAATGGGGAAAAGTAATGAGAGTGATTCAAGAAAATTATAAAGAAGGAGGAGCTAGGTGGTACAGTGGATAGAGCCCCAGCTTTGGAGTCAGGAGGACCTGATTTCAAATCTGGCCTCAGACACTTGGCACTTAACTAGCTGTGTGACCCTGGGCAAGTAATTTAACCCCGATTATCTAAGCAAAAAGAGAAAAGAAAAGAAAAAGAAAAAAAAAAGAAAAGTATAAAGAGAATTATTACCTTGGAAAAAGAGACACAAAAACATTCTGGAAAAAAGGACTCCTTAAAAACCAGAATTGGCTTAATGATAAAATAAGCACAAAAATTCACTGAAAAAAAAAGAGTTTCTTAAAAAGCAGAATTGGCCAAAGGGAAAAAGAGGTACAAAAGCTCACTGAAGAAAATAGTTTCTTAAAAATTAGAAGTGGGCAAGTGGATGATAATGACTCCATAAGACATCAAGAAACAACAAAACAAAACCAGAAGAAGAAAATATTTAACAAAACAATAATAAGAACAGACTGCACCAGAGAAATTCAGGTTGACATCAATACATTAATAACTACTATTTAGTTCCAATCATTCAACCAGCTCTAAATCAGCCTAACTATAATATCATCCATCCCACATCTCTTCATATTCTGCATAAGGATATTAAGAATGAATTAAAAAGCATATACTAGTGCTTACTATTTGGCAAGGATCATTCTAAATGCTAGGGTTACAAATAGAAAAAGAAGACAATCCTTCTTGAGGAGCTTACATACTGATCTTAAGACAACCCATGTAGGCAAATCCAGACACAGAGAAGGTGGAAAGGGCTAGTAATTCTTAGGCTGCATTGAAATGTCTGCCCCATAGGAGTGATCTACCACCATTGAGAAGGAAACTTTGGGCCTAATGGTGAGAATGGAAAGGGGATTCTGGGTTTTCTCCTAAGGGTAGGGATGGAGTAGTCAGTTCAGGCCAGGAGGAAAGATGGGAAAGAGGTTTCTGGCAGGAAGGTTGGGGAAGGGCTACTGAGTAGGGAAGGCAGAAGTTGTCCCACCTGATACTACCTGAAGCTGGAATCCCACTCTACCACCCAGCTATTCCAGCAAAGGTCTGAGGTAGCCTGTAGTGGGAGAGGATAAAGATGGATAATTCAATACCTTACTTTTGTAAGAAAAAATCACTAGTCAAATACACTGCTAAATACCTAGATCTACAGCATTTTTTCAGTCTACCAGCCTATACCATCATCAAAAAAAAAAAAAATGCATAGGCTTTGCCAGATTACCAAAGGAGTCTATGAACAAAACTCATTTTAAGAATATCTGTTTTAGACTATTTTACCTTTTTTCCTAACTGGAATTGTGTGTTTGTGTCCCAGGATTTTGTTTTTGAAATCACCCCATCATTCTTGCGCTGAGTTTCTCTATAAAATTTTAAGCAATGACATTCTATTTATCCTTGCTTTCAACTCTTAGAAATTTGCTTCCCCTAAATCTAAGACTATACCTAGCAATGTGATCTTCATCCATCATGAGCTCTGAGATACATGGGCACTTCTTCTTGGGGTTTCCGTCATTCATATTTTAGTACCCTTCCATCTAAGATTATCCCCAGTTCATCTTTTCTATATCTAGTTTTTATATAGTTGTTTGCATGTTGTCTCTCATTGTGAGTTGCCTGAGAACAAGGACTGTCTTTTGCCTTTTATCATATCTCCAGTGCTCAGCACAGTGTCTGGCACATAGTAGGTGCGTAATAAATGTTTTGATAAGCTGACTCTTAACAGAACAGGGTTCAGAAGAGTAGATCTGGTGTGGTGTAGTGTAAAGAGCAGCAGCTAGGTGGCACAGTGGATAGAGTACAGGACCTGGAGTTGGGAAGACTCAACTTTGTGAGTTCAAATGTGACCTCAGACACTTGCTGGCTGTGTGACCCTGAGCAAGTCACTTAATCCTGTTGACCTCTGTTTCCTCACCTGTAAAAATAAGCTGCAGAAGAAAGTGGTAAATTACTGCAGTATCTTTGCCAAGAAAATACCAAATGGGGTCACAAAGAGTTGGATATAGCTAAAATAATTGAACAACAATAAATAATTGAGCTTAAATAAAGAGCACTGAATTCAGAGCCCAAAGATTGGGGTTTGGATCCCAGTTCTGCTTCCTATGTGATGCTGGGGAATTTGATTAATATTTATGGGCCTCAGCTTCCTCATATGGAAAAAGGGAGACTTGGACTATGGTGCCATCCAGTTCTCAAGTTGTATGATGCCCTTTATCATTTCTATATTTTGATGAATTAAAGTATTTTAAGAAAATATTTTTGTATGCAGAAACAATAAATCATTTTTTCAATAAAAAATAAAATATTATATTTTGTCAAGGGCTCTGCTTTAAGCAGAGAAAGTGCTCCAATAGGTACTCAATCATTTGAAGCCTTCCATCTCTACCACATCACGCCTCCTTATCACAGTTGATATATTTCAAGAACTCACTCTGCACTTCCTACTTTTTTTCTTTTTTTGCTTTTTGGCTAGGCAATGGGGTTAAGTGACTTGCCCAGGGTCACACAGCTACTAAGGGTCAAGTGTCTGAGGCCAAATTTGAACTCAGGTCCTCCTGACTCCAAGGCTAGAGCTCTATCCACTGTGCCACCTAGCTGCCCCTGCATTTCCTACTTTGAACCAGGGGCTCTGTAGTGTACCACCTCCACAATATCACTTCTGTTTGTCCCTCTGCTGATTTTTAACAACAATGTTCACAATCATCCTCCCCCTCCTCTCACTCATGGATTTTCTCACAAGTGTGTCTTCCTATTGTTATATAATGCTGTTCCATCATGCCATTAATTGAATCTGTTCCATCTGAACAAGGTATATTTCTGCATTTCAGTTATGAATCCCATTCCACCAAATCTTATTGATGCCCACGAGGCCAAATTTATCTCTTTGCATTAACATCTTTTGTTCGCTTTGTTGTGCTTTGACATCTGAAGCCTTGAATTATGTTATTGCCCTTTTCCTGGATATTGTCTCCTAAAAATTAATAGGCTTCTCCACTGATATTCTTCCTATATTTTACCTGCTCTTTTCTTTCATTTCTGCTATGTAGATGGGCAATTTTCTCCCTTCCCCTTCACTTTCCATTTAAAATCCATTTTGCTCAACAGGTAAATGTATTTTTTTACCAACCCTCATTAAACACACTCCAGTCTTATCCTGCCATTCCAGTGTCTGAAACCAAGGTAGGAATTTCATATGATAAAGTCAGTAAAGTGGAATAGCTGATTAGGAAACAGGTGTCAGAGAATGGGTTATATGGACCACTACCACCACAACCACCACCACTACAACAATTGTTATTGCCACTAATAAGAATAGTAATATAAACTAATAATATTACTTGAATGTTTCTATGCTTCTTTATGATTATAACATTCTGTTGCATACATTTTCATATTTGATCATCACAACAATAATGTTGGCAGATAGGTAGGTCTAGTGTTATTTCCTCATTTTTCAAATTAGGAAATTAAACTCAGAGAAATTAAATGATTTGCCCAGGATCACACAATTAGTCAGCATTATAGCTGGGATTCACCTCCAATCCTCTGACCTCCAGGTCAATGCCCCTTCTACACTATACTATGTACCGCCTTCTCACAGGAATTTGTAACTTTAGCATGGAAAAATGATCAGTTCCAGCCAGAACATGAATGGTCCCAATGAGATGTATGTGACTTAACTGAGGAGGTGGATTTCTGTTGTTAATAGGGGAAGAACACCTTGATTTAAAATAGATGCTCCCTTAAAAAGAGACTTCCACTAACTTTCAAATCTGCCATAAAGCTTAAAATGTAGAAGGTGCCATGTTGCTTTGATCTCTCAAGGGGAAGGGCCAATATAGGCAAAGCAAGGAGAAACTTGCTTAAGAGGAGCATATACCTGAATCAGGACAGAAGCAGTGAAGAGAGCTTAAGGATAGTCTTCTAGAGGTTCTGATCTCTCCTCTTCTCTGCTATACAGAAGATCATCTATTCTTGTCTAGGTGGACCAAGGAGGAATTCTTGGCTCTTTTTTGCTTATTCTCTATTGGCTGCATGGGAGGTAGTATTAGGCCCAGTGTAGGTCTCTATTGGTCATGAATGAATGAATGAATGAACATGTATTAATTATTGGTTACTATGTGGAAATTGTCAGGCTAAGCACTGGTGATATAAAAAGAAAAGCAAGATGGTCCTTGCTCTCAAAAAACTCTAATTCTAAGCCATCATAAAAAGGAGATTTCAACTACAAGTCAGATGGAAAGACACTGGGCTATGGATGCAGTCATACAGCAGATGGTAATGCTTTTCTTTAATGTTATTTCCACTAACTAAACCTAGTACTTTATGTTACTGAGCCGTTTGACATTGTCAATGACTTTGCTGGCCAGAACTTTCTTTTCCAGGTCTTCAGTTGGTGTGGCTGCCAGATCATATCACAAGAGTTGCTTCCCTGGGCCATGAATACACGGCCCAAGTTGAAAGTAGAGCCAGTGATGTGGATAATGCTGCCATTCTCAGAGGTCTTGTGATCATTTGTAACAGTTGGTGGTGGTAGTTTGGGAAATGGTGGGTCCGTTCACAATAATAACAGCCGGCATTTATAGAAAACACCAAGTTTGTAAAGGGCTTAAGGCAGACTATCTCATTTAAGCCAGTTCTATTATGTTGATACTACACATGCTATTATCTTCATTTTAACAGGGAAGAAGAGGCTCATAAAGTTTAGGTAACTTGCTGGTGGTTCCACCAAGGCAGGATTTGGAGCCAGGTTATCTATTTATCTAAATACAGCACTTGATTTACTATACCATATTCTGTGGCTTCTTTCTTTAGAGATATGATTAAGAGTAATATTTGCAATGAATAGGAATCATTTTGATGAGGTTCTATGGAATAATTCAGCTAGAATTTACCCTGGAAGTCCTTGTAGTTTTCATTAAATCTCTCCCTTGAGCAAAATTGGGAGTTCATTCAGTGGAGTTTGGTCCACCAAGCAAGAGAGAGCTCAGGCTATTAACAGACTTGGGGTGGGTGCTCTAGTCTTGTTAACAAAATGTTTTAAGTTCCTTGGTTCTAGAAGCTCTTTGATGAAGAGTTATTATTATCACAGTGCATACATTGGAATCTCAGTGTTAATGAAGGCAGGATTTGGCTGACTGCTAATGAGCGTTGGCTTCCTGTTCAGCAGTCTGAAGCATCAGCTGTTGAAAGATGTTACTGAACTGTAGCAGAATATTGCTATGCATCAGATATTTCTACTTGAGCCTCGTGCTATGACACAAGCATTATTATGCATAGGATCATTGTAGGGAAATTGTACTGACAGAAAAGGCAAGGAATAGATGACAGAAGAATGAGGATTGTATTTATTGGACTTTTTCTGTTCTTCATCCATTGGGTACAATGGAAACAATTCTGAATTTGGAAACTGAGGACTTGAGTTAGACTTTACTATTATTGTGACTTTGGATAAGTTGCTTAACCTCTCCATCCTTAAGTTTCCTCATCTGTAAAATAAGAGGATTAGATGAGGTGACCTCTAAGATCCTTTCTAGCATCAAACACATGCTTTTAGATTTTTAGCACACACAAACAGTGTATTATCCCTCATAGAAGCAACTGTTGCCCTTGGTTACTTGGAATGGCTAAAATGGTGGTCAAGGGCAGGGTGGATTGCTGAGCTTTTTTTGCAGGCCACAGTACTCCAAGAGTAGTACTTGAATGAATGGCATGTTAAGCTGTGCTCAGCCGCTGTACTTCCTGCTGAGGGCAATGACAAATAACAGACTTCAAAGATGCCATCATGGGGAAAAAATGAGTTCTTTAAGAAAGAACAGTATTTGTCTTCCTCAAGTGTGATATGTGGTTGAGACAAAGTGTCTGGAAGAGAAAACGGTTCTTCAATTGACATTGGAACTTTTCCCCTTTTATTAAAATTAAAAAAGAGGATTTTTATAGAAATCAAAATGCCTTCATTAATTCTCTTCCAATCATTTGTTCATTCACATTCTGTAAAATGTCTAATCTGGAACTAGTAAAGTGGCAACTTATAGAACAGGTGAGAAGATGTATAATGTTAATAGAAGAAAATCACATTCTTTGAAAGACGTTGAGGCCTCAGAAAAATCAGAAAAATAATATATTCATTTTTATTATGCAGTTGTATTATGCAAGAACATGTGTATTCTAGAAACAAGAGATCTGCCTGTCCACTGAATACATGCTATTAAGAGGGAAAAAAAATGCAAAAATTTAGCTTATTACTTAAGATTCTGTACTCTGTCTATAAGGAGTTCTATATCAGGAGCTGATTTTCTTAGTATATATTTGCATTTATTATTAATCTTAGAAAGCAGTTGGAATTTTTTTAAATAATAAGAATGAAGGGGAGGTGAAAGCGCAGCACTAGTAAAAGCAAACCTTTCTACACTCTTCTTGCAATGTTTCCCTTTGCACAAACTTAACGATTCACCATTTCCCAAACTCATTCCTCCTTTTGCTAGCTCCATGCATTTGCCCACCTGTTATCTATGCCTTTGTTAAAAGATTAGGCTTTGCGGTCTTGAGACCACTATGACAACTTCCCCTTGAGGGAGGCTGAAGCTCATAGAATCTATGCCTGGAAATGATTGTTATAAGATTGGGCCTGATGGTTTTGAGGCCATCGTGACAGTCTCCCCTTAAGGGAGGCTGTAAGCTTATTGAACATGCTCATGGAAAAATACTGACAAGAACATTTTTGGAAGGTTAGTACACCTGTGTACCACAAAGAATATTTTTGTCTACCATCAGCTTGTTTTTCTCCCTGATAACAATCCCTTCAAAATAACATTTTTTGCTCTGACCTCTGATATGCAGCTAAGTCAGTTTCAGGGAGGCTACCCATCAACAGAGTATGAGAGCCCCACTCTCAGAAGTGCACTTTGGAGCACACCCTCCCCTTCCTATGAATGCTCCCCAGTACTGCTCTTAAGTGGGTTATACTCTGTTAGTATGTATTCCTAAATTGTTTGTTGGGTCCCCTTTTCCTCTCTCCCCTTCCCCACTGCTTACAATAAAGTTTTGCATTAAGCTGATTTTCATTGTTTTGCATGTTATCCTCGGCACCTGAACTCATTAAAGAGTTATTTTTCCCAATGACTCTGGCTAGCCTACTGACTTTTCCTTGTACATAAACTGGGTAACCAGACAAGGACTTAATTTATTGAAAGCTGCACCTATAGTGGGTGAATATCACACTGTGAGCCCAGTTGTAGAAAGCAAGGGCCAATAGAGGAACTCTCCCAGGAGAGACTCCTTTATGCCAGAGAACAGACACAAAACAGCCTGGTATATGTTCATCTTACCTTTCTCCAGACCAAATATTGTTTTTTCTGCAAGTATTTTGATTCCCCAGAGCTGGAAATCATCTCTCTGTCCTCAGAGGTCTCATAGAACTTTGTATGTCTCATAACTTATCTGATTCTACTTCATATATAAGTTTGATTATGCCTAAATAGCTGCAAGTATTTATAAGATAGGGAACAGTACCATATTTATCTTTTTCATCTTCCATCATCTAGCATATTGCCTTTTACATAAAAGGCATTGAATATCTCTTTAGTAAATTGAATTGAAGTAAAGTGAATAGAAAATATGTTAAACAGTAACATAAATAGCATCCACGGTACCCCTTGTATGTGGACTACCAGAGAAGCTACTTCAGACTCAAGGTACCTTCATAGCACCCACTCAAAACCATAACTCAGGTGACTTTCCTTATATATTTTGTTTATCTATTCAGTCAAATAACTCCCCATTTTTTCAAAACAAAATTTATTTTATCCATCAGTCTAGTGAGTAATGTGACAAAAAAGGATCCCTCCATGAACATATAGGACACAATATTCCATTGGTTACCATATCATGAGGTGGGCACACATATAGAGAACACATCTGACTGGAGAACTAGTGACTTCTAAGAAGAGAATGAGGTGATATCTAAGATATCTGTTAGTATTAAATCTCTGATCTTAGATCTTAGATCTTTACCAAATAATGTGTCCCTCATGGAGGCAACTATTGCCTTTGGTTGCTTGCATTGACTAAAATGGTAGTCAAGGGCAGACTGAAGTGTTCAGCTTTTTCCATAAGCCCACAGTAATCCAACTGTTGTACTTGAATAAATGGCATATTAAGCTATAGCTAAATAGAGAGGGAATATGTATAGATGGGAAATATGTGCAAAGTGGCACATGTGAAACCCTCATGTGACTAAGGCTCACATGTGGAGGGCACGTGCATAATCAATATAAACCTCACCTTCAATGGTTCAGAGCTACCAATGTCCTCTGGTTTAAATGTTGTCTTGCTCTCTGCCGATCATCAGATCTCTTTTAACCACCCATCTTGAGTGAGCTTCACGCCTCAATGTTGGATATCATATATCCACCATGTTATCTCTATTTGTACCTCTACTAGTTGTGAAGTTACAGAGGTATTTCTGCTACCCTCTATTACCACATACTTCAACTATTTAGCTTCTTCAGGGCCAACTGTTGTTTTCTTTCCTACCATCTTGCTAAAGTGTAATGACTAGAAAGCCTTTCCCTAACAAGATGACTCCTAGCTCTTTTATTCCTTTATTGAAAAGCCAATGGTTATAAATCCCTGTATGCATCTAGGCAACCAAAAGAAGTGAACAAAATGTCCCAGGCTAAGATTAAGATTAAGGCTATTCTTAATTAGATAGTGTCTGATGTTGTTTCAAAGTTCACAATCCTAGACAACAATCTAATTTAGGGTTAGAAAATTACTTTTAGTTCTTCTTATATCATTAGTTGAAATCTGGTGTCCCAGAGGATTCTATCCCAAAGGATCTATGTATAGATTAAAGCACATAAGGGGGACTCACTTCCAATATCCTCTTTTATTTAACATATAAATGAAATGAGGGGACAAAAGAAAAGTTAAGTGAATAAGTCAAGGCCATCAACTTTTATCCTGTCAATATTTCTGCTTTTATTATACCCATTTGGCAGCAACCAAACCTTGATTCTTATGTAGTATTCTGGCTAGAGTAAAACTTTTCCTGTTTCTCCATATAAGCACTTTATGATACAAAAAACAATCTTGAATTCTAACTTATTTAGCCCTTCACAAAAAAAAAAAATTCCTCTGAAATAACCCTGATGATGAATGAAACAGGTATTGTCTCCATTTTATAGATAAGGCAACAAAAATTCAAGGTTGCTCAGGAAATTATTTTTTACAGTCATAAATGAAACTCTGGGCCTTCTCTGGGCATTGGTTTCCTAATCTTCCCCAGAAGAGACCTATATTTGATACTCTATCAGGTCCCTGTTTAGCTTCTTCATTTTGTCACTCCCTGATTCTAAAACCCAAGATTCCTCAGTCCCTGAGGGACTATGAGGTGAGGGTAGGGGCAACTGGAATTGTCACCTGGCTTCATCTCAGGTGCCCTTTTCACTACTCCTCTCCTCCTCCCACTCTTGTCCTGCCTGTGCTAGAGCAGTTGTGTAAGGTCAGTGTTTTACTTGAATTGGCAAAAAGTAGTCTCCTCGCCCAGTTCTCCTGGTTATGGCAATACAGTACCCCTTCCTCAATGTGTTTAATTGATAAAATGCCCAGTCTTTTACGCTTAGTATAGCTTTGAAAAAGCTAACCTTAAGACAGATTTCGTAGTGAAAGTAACAGTTTTCCTTGACAACTTGGTGAGTACTATCATACATTTCACAAAAAAATAAGATTGTCAGGCATTAATTTTTAGTGTCAGCTCAATTCACTGACCACAATTATCAAGAACACAAAGTGATAGGACCAACTAATCCCTTTTTGACACTAATTTACTGTAATAGAACTGTAACCTTCACTCTCCTTTACACTGATGGTTTCTGAAGTAATGTGACTTTGCATGTTAGACAAATAGCCAACCCCGTACTTAACAGTTTTGAAGGATTTCTCCCCTAATAGCTTGTTGTACAACTTTGTTATCATTTCAGATGACTCACTCTTTATCTTAAAATATTTCATCCCCTAGATACCTAGGCCAACTAAGAAGAATGTTGCTGAGCCCTAAGAAGACTGTTGATATGGGTTTTATAATTTTTAGGGACCCAGGGTACCAGCAAGAACAGACTCTCATTCAAAGAAGAGCTAAAGGTGAGGGCTTCAGCTCTAACCCTGTGTCAAGAACAGGATTTGGATTTCCACTCACTTCCACCCCAAGAATATAATGCATATATAATGAGTATCTATTCTGCCTGGCATCATTGAGTACCCTTTGTGACCAGATTGCCAATACACAGACAGGCCTCATACTACCAACACCTTATCTAGGACTCAGATACACTAAGTCTGACTCAAAGCTGAGCTAGCTCTCCCTACCTGGGATATGTTCTGTACATGCATTGCCACCTGACATTTTGGGATGAGGCAAAAGAACCAGCAACAGGTATGAATTCAGCCAGTTCCCTGTGAATGCAAATACCAAGTATTCTCTCCAAAGTCTAGGGAGCTGAGGGGTGTAGGCGACAGGAGAGATTTAGCTACTGAATACCTGGTTTCAATACCTTAGCACAATCCGAAGGGTGGGAATCTTAGCCAACCAGTATTTCCCCTACTCTTTGGCTAGTAAACTTCCACATCCTCGCCTACTAATCTCAATGATTCACAGTCACTTACCTGAAGAAAAGGGATACACACACAAACACACACACAGATCCTCCTCTTGCTCTCACCCCTTGTTCTATAATCAAGATGTGTCTGATGGGGCAGCTAGGTGGTACAGTGGATAGAGCACCCTGGAGTCAGGAAGACCTGAGTTCAAATATGATTTCAGACACTTGACCTAGCTGTGTGACCCTGGGCAAGTCACTGAACTCCACTGCCTAGCTCCCCCCCACAAAAAAAAGATGTGTCTGATCTCACATCTCCAGCCCCACCCCTAGTGAGACTGCAAATTCCATAAAGGCAGTGTTCTTCTTGATAATATTTATATAGCTTTTGAACATTTACAAAGTGTTTCACAACATCCCTAGAATGGGAGGTGCCATTTTTGTCCCTATTTTATAGATGAGGAAACTAATGTAGTGTCACTAAGTGACTTGCCCAGGGTCACACACTGTCTGGTCAAATTTGAACTCAGGTTTTCCTGACTCCAAGTCATCCTCTCTCCAATGTGTGATAGCCTCTGATTTCATCATTTTATTCCTAACTGCCTAGCCCAATGACTTGCATGCAGTAGGAGATTAATAACTATTGGTTGAACATAGCTAAATTGAATTAGAAATTCCAACTAGAACTCAAATTTTAAAATGTTCAGCCCAAATTGTAATACGGTAGAATTTTACCTTTTGATGAGGTGTGGTTTCAGTTGCCAATATATTTCTTCTAATGAATACCAAGCTTCTTAATTAGTCTTTCCTCTCAAACCTTAAGCAAAATATAAAACAAGAAACCTACAAGGATGTCAAAAGAAAAGAACCTTTTGATCACATGTGTTCAAAGAAGTATATCTTGCATATTAAATTTTCATTGTAAACTCCAGAGCTGACTAACTTCATTTTGCATTTGTTAGTCATTAGTATATCATTGCCAGAGCTATAGGCCTCCAAGACACAGCCTTACTTTGTAAGTAAATCAAGTTGGCAGGGGCTCTCATAGTAACATGTGAGGAGTACTAGGCATGCTTCCTCATCCCCAAACATCACCTCAATTTCTGTCAGGATTCCTGAAATTCCAGCACTAGAAATTCATGCCGTTCAGTCCTGGAAGCTTTACATTCTTCAAGAGCTCCCTATTAAAATGCACATACCCCTGATTTGTGTGTATTCATTAATTTGACAAAATCTATTAATTTCAAATTAAATGGTTGAGATTCAATTAAATAATCCTTTTTTCCTACTTGATAAGAGATTTTTTTTCACTTTTAATGCAATTATGCCATGTACACAAAACCTAAGAAATTTACCCTTTTCACCGTTTCAGGGGTTTTTTTTTGTATGTTTTGTTTTGTTTTGTTTTGTTTTTTAAGTCACATAAGTATTTGAGCTCAGATTTTCTTACTCTCACATTTCCATTCAGGTCATTAGTCCAAACTGCTTTCCAAGCCAACACATTAGCCTCTAGTGACTAAAAAATGCCAATGAAACAGATGCCCACACTTGATAATATCTACTTCCAACCCAAAGTGTAAATCTTATGAGTGTTTCTGCAGATTTGATTATCACAAGACTGATGTATCTATATAAAACAATCTTCTTCCAACTTCTGTGCTTAGGAAAGCCCTAAAAACAAATTAACTTTAATGTTTTTCCAAGGTTTGTTAACCTTCCTTGCTCAACAGCTGATCTTCTTTCATTATAAAACTGCAAAGACGCTGTAATGACCCAAGGGTTGCCAGAATCTGGAAGTAAACACACATCCCCTGCTCTTCAGCACAGTTCCTCTCCGTGAAGCATGATTGGCAAGTTCTGGTAGCCTCAGTACATTTACATCTCACCAGTGATGAATGCCACAGATGTATAGTAAATACAGCTTCTGTGGAATTTAATGGTCGCTTTAGATGCTTCGGATCTCATTAGAAAAGGTCACATATTGTCCTAGCTCTGATGATTAGTGCAAGCTCTTGTATCTTTATGGGATGTTTCTGCAATATGCACTGCATAAGCGACTGTTTGTTCCTCATTTCAGACTCTACCAAGGTTTAAAACTCAACATGAATTTAGATGTGTTGAGGGGGAAAAAATGCCTCTCTGTAAACCTCAGACTTGTGTAAGTTTTTTGCCCTGGTGAGAGAAAGCTGAAATCTTGGGGGCTAAAAAATACTTGAAACCCATTTTCATATAATTTTCCCCAGCAGGTTTGTTTAAACCCATGCTCAGAACTCGATTTACAATAATAAACAAATTGCTGAATCTGCACAGCAAGGAGTGCTTTTTCAGAGGGGCTGGGAAAATTCAAACTAGATGCATTTTCTTTTGAAATGTGATCACTTCAATACCACCTGGCAGCTATTACCAGGGACAATACATTCTTATTTCCTTCTTAAGGAAAATAAGAAAACTTAAAACCACAAATTCCCTGTAACTCACTCAATAATGGATTATGACATCAATGAACACTGGCTGTAAATTCCTTGAGGGATCATGGGACCATAGAACGAGTGTTGGAAGAAACCTGAGAGGCCACATTTCGCTATCCCTCCCCCTCCCCACTCTAATTTTACAGTTGATGAAATCGAGGCTCAGAAACGTTAGATCACTTGTTCAAGGTTAGAAACTGTGTATTATGAAATAATAGCAACAGCAACTCACATTACTTTTCATCACGACAATCCTGTGATGTAAGTCGTTCAAACATTACTGTCCCTATTATACAGATGTGAGGCTAAGAGATGTTAAATGAATCAACAAGGCTCACACAGCTAATAAGTGTTACTGCCAGGAGTTGAATCCTTAAACAATGTTCTTAATCCATTGTGACTCCCACTGCACCTAGCATGGTCTACCTCTTAGATAATAAATATTACTTGGGTTGATTTTCATTGGATTTTATTGGATATAATGTTTATAAGGATACTAAGGAACTAATGGCTATCCATATAGAAATGTCACTCAATTCAATTATCTTTGAGTCAACGAGATTGCTCCGTCTGTCCTACAGTTGATCACAGAGCAACTAATGACACAGTGAACAGTTGAGTTAAAAAAAAATCAACATAATTATTAAAGTAGGACCAGTCCAAAGTCAGTGGAAGATAACTAGAGGGCAATAAAATTAATTATTTTTCCTGTTATGAATCAGGCTTTTTTTTTTTAAGAGATAAGCTGAATGTACTTGAATGTAGAATTGATTGAATTTTGGATTTAGAACAACTGCCACTGTGTATACATTGTACAGAGATGTTATCAATATACAAACAAACAAGCCCATGATGGTAAAATTAGATCATAGTGGCTTTTCTACATGGTGGAGGCTATGTACTTTGTAGTTGACCTTGTAAACTGAAGCTTAAAGGGACTTGTCCAAGAACACAAAGTTAGGTAGGACACATGGTTGGTGTGGAATGTAGACCTGTATCTCCTATATGAATGACCTTTCCACTAAATTGCAATGTTTTCCTCTTTTAAGTTGTAATTTCTTGAAAGCTCATCCTAGGTTTATAACTTTGGCATTATCTTCAGCTCCTTACTTTCCCTAACCCTATATATCCAAACAGTTGCCAAATCTTGCAGATTTTACCTTCAGGGTCTCAGGGAGGCCTTCATCACCTCTCACCTACATTATTGGAACAGCCTTCTTACTGGTCTCTCTGCCTTTTCTCTCCCCACTCTAATACATATTACACACAGCTGCCAAACTAGTTTACCTTAAGCATGGATCTGACAGGTCATTCAATTCAATCAATTCTATTGGCTCCCTACTACCTTTAGGATTTTTTAAAACATTTTTTATTTAAAGTTTTGAGTTCCAAATTCTATCCCTCTCTCCCTCCCCTACCCCTTTCCTGAAACAGTAAGCAATCAGTAGAGGTTTACGTGTGCAGTTATGTAAAACATTTCCATATTAGTCATTTTGTACAAGAAGACTCGAATAAAATTTTAAAAAATAGAAGAAAGAAAGTGAAAAATAGCATGCTTCAGTCTGTATTCAAACAATATCAATTCTGTCTCTGGAGGCAGATAGTATGCCTCATCATTAGTCCTTTGGGATTGTCTTGGATCACTGTATTGCTGAGAATAGCTAAATCATTCACAGTTCTTCATCAAACAATCGTGTTGTTACTGTGTACAATATTCTCCTGGTTTTGTTCACTTCGCTATGCGTCAGTCCGTGTAAGTCTTTCCAGGTTTTTTCTGAAATCATACTGCTTGTCATTTCTCATAGCACAACAATATTCCATCACAATCATATACCACAGCTTGTTCATCCATTCCCCAATTGACGGGCAACCCTTCAATTTCCAATTCTTGGACACCCCAAAAAGAAATACTATAAATATTTTTGTATAAATAGGTCCTTTTCAAGGGGCAGCTAGGTGGTGCAGTGGATAGAGCACTTGGCCCATGAGTACCTGAGTTCAGATCTGGCCTTTGACACTTACTAGCTGTGTGACCCTGGGCAAGTCACTTAACCCCACTGC
>NW_020955144.1:90095-115061 GCF_900497805.2 Vombatus ursinus
CTTTGAGCATAATTCCAAATTGCTCTCCAGAATGGTTAGATCAGTTCCCAGCTCCATCAACAATGCATTAGTGTACAAATTATCCCATGTCCCCTCCAATATCCAATATTTTCCTTTGTTGTCTTATTAGTCAATCTGATAGGTGTGAGGTGGTACCTCAGAGTTGTTTTAATTTGCATTTCTCTGATCAATAGCGATTTTGATAATTTTTTCATATGACTATAGGTAGCTATGATTTCATTGTTTGAAAACTGGCTGTTCATATCCTTTGACCATTTATCAACTGGAGAATAACTTATATTCTTATAAATGTGACTCAATTCTGTATATATTTGAGAAATGAGGTGTTTATCATAGATACTTATTGCAAAAATGTTTCCCAGTTTTCTGCTTTCCTTATAATTTTGGTTGCATTGGTTTTGCTTATGCAAAATTTTTTTTTAAATATTATATAATGAAAATTATCCATTTTACATTTTGTAATGCTCTCTATATCTTCTTTTGTCCTAAATTCTTCCATTATCCATAAATCTGACAGATAAACTTTTCCATACTCTCTTAATTTGCTTATGGGATCACTCTTTATGCATAAATCATATACACATTTTGACCTTATCTTGGTATATGGTGTGAGACATTGATCTATATCTGGTTTCTGCCATATTGTTTTCCAGTTTTCTCAGCAGTTTTTGTCAACTGAGTTTTTGTTCCAAAAACTTAGATCATTGGGTTTATTATATATTAAATTACTATGGTCATTTACTATGATGTAATTTGTACCTAATCTATTCCACTGTTCCACCACTCTATTTCTTAGCCAGTACTAGATTGTTTTGCTAATTACTGCTTTAAAATACAGTTTGAGATCTGGAATGGCTAGATCACCTTCTTTCTTTCTTTCTTTTTTTTTTTAAGGCAATTGGGGTTAAGTGACTTGCCCAGGGTCACACAATTAGTAAGTGTTAAGTATTTGGTCTGAGGTCAGATTTGAATTCAAGTCTTCCTGACTTCAAGGCCGGTGCTCTATCCACTGCATCACCTGCATCACAAGATCACCTTCGTTCACATTTTTTTCATTGATTCCCTTGATATCCTTGAGCTTTTGTTCTTCCAGATTAATTTTGTTATTATTTTTTCCTAACTCTATAAAATATCGTTTTGATAGCTTGATTGGGATGGCACTGAATAAATAGATTAATTTAGGTAGAATTGTCATATTTGTTATATTGGCTCAGCTTACCCATGAGCAATTAATATTTTTCCAAGTTGTTTAGATCTGACTTTATTTGTGTGAAAAGTGTTTTATAGTTGTGTTCATATAGGTTTGTCTTGGCAGGTAGACTTCCAAGTATTTTATATTGTTTACATTTATTTTAACTGGAATTTCTCTTTATATCTTTTGCTGATGGACTTTGTTGGTAATATATAGAAATGCTGATGATTTATTTATGTGGGTTTATTTTGTATTCTATAACTTTGCTAAAGTTATTAATTATTTTGAGTAGTTTTCTGGTTGATTCTCTAGGATTATATAAGTATAACTTCATATCATATGCAAAGAGTGATAGTTTTGTTTCCTCGTTGCCTATTCTAATTCTTTTAATTTCTTTTTTCTTCTCTTATTGCTGTAGCTAACATTTCTACAATAGAGGTGATACTGGGCATCCTTGCTTCTCACCCAATTCATTGATCTGCCTTTTCTCTATTTTATTGATGTAAGCAATTAGAGATATAAATTTTCCCCTAAATGTCTCTTTGGCTGCATCCCATAAATTTTGCTAAGTTGTCTCATTGTTGTCATTTTCTTTAATGAAATTATTGATTGTTTCTGTGATTTGTTCTTTGACCCACTTATTTCTTAAAATTAGATTATTTAATTTTCAATTAATTTTAATCTCTCTTTCCATTATCCATTATTAAATGTAATATTTATTACACTATGATCAAAAAAGGATGTATTTACTATTTCTGCTTTTCTGCATTTGGTTGTGAGGTTTTTATGTCCTAATACATGGTTAATTTTTGTGTAAGTACTGTGTACTGCTGAGAAAAAGGTATATTCCTTTCTATTCACATTCAGTTTTCTCCAGAGATCTATCATATCTAACTTCCAGAACTTTATTCATGTTTTTTTTTGTTTGTTAGATTTATCTAATTCTGAGAGGGGAAAGTTGAGGTCCTCCACTAGTATAGTTTTATTATCTATTTCCTCCTGTAACTCATTCAACTTCTTCAAAAATTTAGGTGCTATACCATTTGGTACATATATGTTTATTATTGATATAGCTTCATTGTTTATGATACCTTTTAGCAAGGTATAGTTTCCTTCCTTATCTCTTTTAATTACATCTATTTTTGCTTTTGCTTTGCCTGAGATTGTGATTGCTACCTCTGCTTTTTTTGCTTCAACTAAAGCTCCAACCCCTTACCTTCTCTCTGCTTCAAATGTACTGTAAACAACACATTGTAGGATCCTGGTTTTTAATCTATTCTGCCATCCATTTCTATTTTATAGTTGAGTTCATTCCATTCACATTTATAGTTATGATAACTAGATGTTTATTTCCCTCTTTGCTATTTTTTCCTTTGTTTATACCCCTCTCTGTCTTACTCCTTACTCTTTCCCTCTTCACAAGTGTTTTACTTCTGATTGCTGTCTTGCCCAATCTACCTCCCCTTTTATCAGTCCAACCTCCACCTTCTATTATCCCCATCCCTTTAACTTCCTTATAGGGGATGATAGATTTCTGTATCCAAGTGGGTGTGTATGTTATTTCCTCTTTGAGCCAATTTTGATGAGAATAAGGTTTAAGCTTTGCCTGCCACCATCACACCCCCACCATTTTCCCTATAGCTCTTTCATGCCTCTTTGATGTGGGATAATTTACCTCATTCAATCTCCCCCCTCCTTCTCCTTCCTGTGCAATTTTCTTTCTCACCCCTTCCTTTTATTTCTTGGGGTATCATCCCACCTTATATCCACACCCTCTTTGTCTATATGTACTCCTTCTAATTGTTCTTATAGTAATAAAACTCTTAAGATTTACAAATATCATCTTGTCATATAAAAATATAAACAGTTTAATTTTATTGAATTTCTTATGTTTTCTCTTTCTTGTTTCTTTTTTTACCTTTTTATGTTTCCCTTGAATCCTATATTTGGAGGTTAATTATTTTTATTCATCTCTGGTCTTTTAGTTAGGAATGCTTGAAAGTCCTCTATTTCATTAATCTTTCCCTGAAAGATTACATTCAATTTTGCTGAGTAGGTGATTTTTGTACTTCTAGCACATTTATCTTCCAGTATATTACATTCTAAGCCCTCCTGTTCTTTAATGTAGAAGCTGCCAAATCCGGTGTAATCCTGACTGTAGCTCCACAATATTTGGATTGTTCCTTTTTGGCTGCTTGAAGTACTTTTTCCTTGATCTCTGAGCTCTAGATTTTGGCTATGATGTTCCTGGGAGTATTCGTTTTGGGATCTCTTTCAGATGGTGTTTGGTGGATTCTTTCAATTTCTGTTTTGCTTTCTGGTTCTAATATAGCAGGGCAGTTTTCTTTGATAATTTCTTGAAATATGTCTAGGCTATTTTTTTATCATGGCTTTCAGGAAATCCAATAATTCTGATATTTTCTCTCCTGGATCTATTTTCTAGGTTAGTTGTTTTTCAAATTAGGAATTTCACATTTTCTTCTTCTTCTTTCTTTTACTTCTCTGATTTTATTTAACCATATCTTGATGTCTCAGAGTCATCCACTCTTCCACTTGCTCAGTTCTAACTTTTAAGGAATTATTTTCTTCAAAAAATTATTTTGTACTTCCTTTTCCATTTGACCAATTCTATTTTTAGGGAGTTGTTTTTCTTGGTAAATTTTTGTATATCTTTTCCCATGCTATTGACTCTTTTATCATGATTCTCTTGCATTACTCTCATTTCTTTTCGCAACTTTCTTCTCTAACTTGTTTTTTAAAATCCTTTTTAATGGTGGCCCCAGGAGCAGCTGAAGGGGCTGAGTATAGCCCCAAGGACCCACAAAGAACCTGCTGCCCCAAGCCATGCTACAGGTGCACCAGACTGCCCTGGCCACCATGAAAGATGGAGTCTATGTCCTCCCATACCTGACACCTGAGGAGCACCTGGGGCTGGCTTGCTGGTGGAGATCCAATGACTCCACAATGAGCTGAGAGAGGCCATGAGCAAGGTCAAGGGGCTGGAAGCCAATGAGGTCAGTAAGACCTTGCAGAGGAACTGCAAGATGGTCATGGGGGGGAAGAAGTTCAACATGTACCTCAAGAAGGTGGATAAAGAGCTGCTCCAGAACATGCCCGAAAAGATCTCCCACTTCCTATAAAAGGGTGAAGGCCTCAACATACATACATATATGTGTATACATGTATGCCTAGATAGCAGTAGGCGTTGACATACCTTGTGTAAAGGGTGAAACATGCATGCACACTCATACATACATTAATACATACCTGAGCATATATATGTGCATGTATGTATATATGTGTATATGCATGTACAAGGCAAGGACTACATATAATATGACATTGGTGTTAGTGGTCTCAAGGACCCTGAGCATAACTATGTGATGATGTTCTATCTTCAAGAACCTAGACCAGGAAACCAGAGACTATGCAACTAGCTACCTCTAACCACATCAAAGAAATAAAATCTCCTTGAGGAAAAAAAGTATCTTCTTTTTGGTAACTCCTAAGAAGTCCATGGGCAGGGCATCTTTATTTTCCATAAAAACCCGCCCTTTAATGCTTGAAAGGAAATTTAAAGACCATTAAGGAATGGAAGCATGGTACAGTGCTAACAGTGTTATATTGACAATCAGAAGATGTGGAGTCAAGTCCCATCTCTTTCATTTACAAGCTATGGATGATTTATTTACCACTCAGTGTCAGTTGCCTCATCTGTACAATAATTGAGTTAGACTAAGTGGTCTTTAAAGTCCTTTTCATCTCTAACATTCTATGATTCTAATATAAATGAGTACCATGTTTTAGAGGGGGTGGATAGGGAATTTATTTGTTTTGTTGTTGTATTATGTGAGTAAAAACCTTTTCCTCAAAGAACAAACCATACTTTAAAAGAAGACAGGTGCTCACTAGCTTCACCCTTTAGTCTTCTCTTTTGGCTGAATGTCTCCCACTGTAGAGCTTGATTTGGACAGTAAATATCATAGGCAAATGTGACTGGCACAATCCTAACAAAAGGCTGCCAGGCTCCAGTACAGTCCCTGTGCTCATGGTCTAAGGCTGCTATACCCCTTTCCACGGTGATGTGGATATTCAGCTACTCCTATATCCACCCAACTTCTCTATAGAATGCCACATCAATGTGACTTCTGCAGCTCAGGACCACCTACCTCCTCTTCCAAAAGTAACTGATATCACAGTGACAAATACACCATGACCATTCAATACACATTGTGTTTTCTTAGGGATTTCACTTTCCCAATCTGTTTGAAAAGTTAGTGTGTGAATGGGCATGGGGTGGGGTAGAGGGAGGGAATGTCATTTAAATATGACCCTTTGCAAAAGCTACCTGTTGCTCATGGATCAAGTCTGACTCTTTTATATGACAGCTCTCAAAAACTTCAAGACAGTGGTCATGCCCCAACTAAATTTTCTCTTCTTCAGGTTAAATATCTCCAGTTCCTTCAACCAGTCTTCATATGGTAGTATCTCAAGTCTTCTCATTAATCTGGTTGACATCTGCTGTATGTGTTTGAACTTAAAGCCCTTCCTAAAATATGGCACTCACAACTAAATAAGCTGTTCCAGAGGTCTTCTGACTGGTACAGAATACATTAGGATTATCACTTCTCGAGTCCTGGACGCAGCACATTTTAAGATCACATGAAGTCTTTTGGCTGCCATATAATACTGGAACAGATTTGTGCTTCTAATCCCCTAAAATCCCCAGATGTATGTACATTTACAAGTTTAATTTTTTTTTAAATCTAAGTACAGAACTTTATGTTTATTTATTAAATTCCATCTTATTAGATTTATCCTAAATTTGAAGATCTTTTCTGATTCTGACATTGTTATCTAAAGCATTAACTACTTCTCCCCCAGCTTTATCTTATCTGCAAATTTGATAAGCATTCCCTTTATGACTTCTTTTTGATCATTGATAAAAATGCTAAACAGCATACCAGAAGGGTCTAGACAGATCCCTGAGGCACTTTACTAAAAACCATCCTCCAAATTGAGTGATACCCAAAATTGACTATTCTTTGAATCATTCAACTAGTTGAAAATCCTTTTAAATATACTGTCATGTGGCTCAAACCTCTGCATTTGGTCCACTAATTAATGAGAGATTTTATCAAACTCTTTGTTGAAATTTAGTTACATTATATCTAACACTTTCTATAGAGCTGGTTTTCCTCTTTTAAAAAAAAGAGGTTAGTCTGCCATGATCTATATATTTTTTTTCTATTCAATAGTCAATAAATATTTATTAAATTCCTATTGTGCTAAGTGCTGGGAATACAAAGAAATGGAAAAGATAGTCCCTGTTATTAGAAAGCTCACAACATAAGGAGGGGAGAGATAAACAGACAAATATGTACAAACAAGCTATATACAGGAGAAATAGAAAGTAATTAAGAGAAGGCACTAGAAATAAGAGGAATTAGAAAGGTCTTCTTGTAGAAGATGGGGTTTTAGTAGGGACTTAAGGGAAGACCTGGAAGCTAATAGGCAGAGATGAGGAAGGAGAGCATTCTAGGCATGGGGAACAGATTTAGATTATATCAATGATTTTGTTTATATCATAGTCATTTAACTTTAACCTATACTGCCCCCATCACTGAATGCTTCTTTAAGACACCAAAAAGACACCAAAAATGCTTCTTTAAGACACCACACTCTATATCCATAGGCTACCATAGGCTATATCCATAGGCTATCTCTTGTGGTACAAAAGAGGTTTGTTTCATCAGTTTTTAGGGATCACTACTAGTCATTACAATCAACTAGAGATGTATAACCTTTTAAGTATTATTTTCACATTGTAATTATGTAGAGTATATTGTAATTTCACATGTAATTATGTACAGTATATTGTTCTAGTTCTGTTTACTTTGCTCTGCATAAGTTAACTTGGCCGCTTTCTGGCCATCTCCAAATCACACTTATTACACTATATTCCAGTTTCTATGTCTCTCTCGAACTGAGGGAGACATCCCTGTGACCCAAGTATTACATTGGTGAATAATCATCTTATCTTGCCTGGTCTGAGGCCCACCAAGCCATTTCCCAGCAATTTCCATGTCATACAGTCACATCACAAATGCATTCTCCTCCTTCTTCCTCAGAAGATAATCAAATCAGTCATTCCTAGTAAGAACTTGATATCAATTGCCCTATGACTCTAATCTCCATTCACTATGACCTCTCTTGCCAAGAAGTTTTTCCCTGGCCACCATTCATTCACCTGTATGTGTCATCTTTTCCTATTACTATGTATCTTGAGGGATCACTGGTATTTGTTTCATCAGCACTAGCACAATACCTGATATAGTAGACACTTACTAGATGTTTTTTCATCCAGTCAATACAAGTCTTCCCATGTTTCTCTGATTTCCTTATATTTATGGTTTCTTGTGGTTCTATAGTATTCTACTACATTCATGTACCCCAATTTTTCAGCCATTTTCCAACTAATGGTTACCCACTTTCTTTCCATTTTTATTTTATTATCATACAATGGACTGCTGTGGATAATTTTATGGATATTGGGCCATTCTTTTGGTTCTCAAGTTCCTTGGATTAGTGCCTACTACCAGAATGGTTGGGTAAAAAGATATGAGCAGTTCAGTGACTTTACTTGGATGAATTAGAATTGTTTAAAAGAATGGTAAGGGGGGCAGCTAGGTGGCGCAGTGGATAGAGCACCGGCCCTGAAGTCAGGAGGACCTGAGTTCAAATCCGACCTCAGACTAAACACTTGACACTTACTGGCTATGTGACCCTGGGCAAGTCACTTAACTCCAATTGCTTAAAAAAAAATAAATAAATAAAAAATAAAAGAATGGTAAGACCAATGCACAGTTCTATCAATAGCATATGTGCCTGTAATTACTACCACCATTGAGTATTTCTGTCTATAATCATCTTTGCCTATTTGATCAGTTTGAGATGAACTTTTAGAACTGCTTTAATCTGTATTTCTCTTACTGTTGGTGATTTGAAGCCACATTTCATATAGTTGTTGACAATTTATAATTAAGATTGATCATCTCCTTTGGCCATCCAAGTACTGAAGGCATGATAAAGCAATGCTGGTTCTTATTAAACCTTGTTTCTCTAAATGTTCACAAGCCATTCATTTAATGATACATTCTATAATTGTACTATATAACAAAACCAAGTACTCAAGTTTAACATTTGCTGACTAAAACCTTTTTTTTTTGAAAATTGGAATACTTGCCCTTAACAATTCTGTTACCTTTCTCCAATCCACCATGATCATATTTTAAAATTAAGGATTCTTTTTACTGTGAGCTTATCAGTAAACACAAGCATTTATATAGCTTTTTTTTTTTAAGGCAGTTGGGGTTAAGTGACTTGCCCAGGGTCACACAGCTAGTAAGCGACAAGTGTTTGATCAGAGGCCGTATTTGAATTCAGGTCCCCCTGACTTCAGGGCCAGTGCTCTATCCACTGCACCACCTAGCTGCCCCTCATTTATATATTCTAAGAAGAAAAAAGTTTGTATAATAAACTGTGATATTCTATTATACAATTTGTTTTTAAGAAGTAATATAGGTAAATATGCATATGTAATATTTTAAAAGAAAATATTGAAATGGTTCTGTTTGTATATGTTCTGCACAATTTTTCTTTTGCATATTAAAAACAATAAAAGTTTTATTGATACTCTCTTTTAGGTATCTATCACTACCTACCACCACCACCAATCGCTGATACAAGATCTTCTTTTTAAAAAATATGTGAACATGATTTGTATAAGAAGAAGGCAAGAACTTTCTAGTTGTACTCTGTATAGCTCGTCTTATGTATGTTTAGTCCGGCAAAATAAATCAATATGTTAACCATACTGAGAATCCATATCTGATTCTTCATCTCTAGACCATTATCTCTCTGTCAAGGTCTTTCAAAAATCAGCAACATCCTAATTTAAGTGTTATTTTTATGAACAAGCAATTTTCAGAAGAAGAAATTAAAGCTATCTATAATCACATGAAAAAAATGCTTTAAATCCCCATTGACTAGAAAAATGCAAATTAAAACAATGCTAGGTACCATATCACACCTATTAGATTGACTAACATGACGGAAAAGGAAAATTACAAATTCTGTAGGGGCTGTGGAAAAATAGGGACACTGATGCAATGTTGGTGGAGTTGTGAACTAGTCCAACCATTGTGGAGAACGATTTGGAGCTATACTGAGAGGGCAATAAAACTGTGCATGCCCTTTGATTTAGCAATACCACTACTAGTTCTGTATCCCAAAGAAATCAAAGAAAAAGGGAAAGGATCTTTATGTACAGAAGTGATCATAGCCACTCTTTTTGTGGTGGCAAAGAATTGGAAACTGATGGGATGCCCATTAATTGGGAAATGACTGAACAAATTGTGGTTTATGACTCTGATGGAATGCTATTGTGCTATAACAAATGACAAGGGGAGTGCTTTTGGAAAAATCTATATGAATTGATGCAGAAGGAAGTGAAAAGAACAATATACATAGTAATAGCAATACTATAAGGATGATCAATTGTGAAAAACTTAGTTACTCTGATCAATACAATGATCCAAGACAGTTTCTAAAGAACTCATGATGAAAAATGCTGTTACTCTTGGTGATTTGAAGTTATAAAGTTCAAATCACCTCCATTAAATCGACCTCCAGAGAGAGAACTGATGAACTCTGAGTGGTAATTGAAGTATATTTTTAAACTTTATTTGCTTATTATTTTTTGCGACATGGCTAATATGTAAATCTATTTTGATTTCACACATATAATTTAAATCATATTGCTTGCTTTCTTAATGAGTTGGCATGGGCCGGGGGGCTGGAGAGAGTGAGAGAACTTAGAAGTCAGAATTTTTAAAAATGTTGAATGTTAAAAATAATAATATTTTAAAAGTGTTATTTTTGTATATTTCTATCTCCCCCAATAGATTTTAAGCTCCTTTAGAGCAAGCACTGTATTGCTACTCAGTTGCATTCCTAGTATATCGAATCTTGAACATAATTCTGTTCGGTTGTTTCAGTCATGTCCAATTCTTTGTGACCTCATTTAGTGTATTCTTGGCAAAGATACTGGAATGGTTTGCCATTTCCTTCTCCTGCTCATTTTAAAGACAAGAAAGTGAGACAAACAGGGTTAAGTGACTTGCCCAGGGTCACACGGGTAGTAAGTATCTGAGGACATATTTGAACTCAAATCTACCTGAGTCCAGGCCCTGCACCTTCTCCACTGCGCTGCCTAGCTGCCCCATCTTGAACATAATAGTTACTTCAAAACTATTTGTTGAATTGAATTAGATTGATTTTAGTGCTGTGAGGATATGCAAATAGAGAAGTTGGAGTCTTTGGGATGGTTAGACAAGAAAACAGAAATTAGGACAAGTTCATTGTGTTCCTCATAAACATCTCAAGATTTTTTTTCTCATCCAAATAAAGCAGCTAAGATTTACACACATACCCACGGCATTCTCCCTTTTTCTTGTTTACCTGTCCACTATGCCAAGTACTTCTTTAGTTTCCTCTTACCAATACTTATCTCTTCACGAGGAAGCTGCTACCTTAAACTCTGTACAGAGATTAAAAATGCACCTCTCATGACAATGCTATTGATCCACATGTATTCACAACATAATTCGTAATACAGGAAGCATTTATTTACCACCATCTAGGAATATTAAATAACTGTCAAAATTAAAGCAGTCTTCGGTTAAGTAACATGTGTTATTATAGATTTTATTTTAAATGAAGAGAAGATGAATTTATTTATGGTCATTATCATTGCTATGGAGTTATTTTAGGAATGAATTATTGATTATTGGGAGAATAGACAGGCAATTGTTAGGAGTTTGTCAAATAAGGACTGTGACGATGACTGAATTTGCTGGCTGATATAAAATGTAAAAAACCCAGTCCCTTGTCTGCTCAGCATGCATTTGAAGATTATGCTTGGGAAATCAGTGAAGTAAGGTTGGATGAACATTCTCGGTTCAGTTGTTACAAGATCATGGCAGCACTAAGAACCAAAGAGATTTGCCAGAGCTAAACAAATGAGAAATTCTGCCCTGCTTCACTCTCACTCGTGTATTTTCTCATTTTCTATACTCAAGTAAAGGACAAAATCATGGCATTCACCTAATTCAATTAAACAACCATCTATTAAATCCTTATTTTAAGTAAAACATCCAGCTAGGTTTTGGAAACGTAATGAATAACACCTTACCTGAAGCTATAAAGTTCAAATCCTGCCTCTTCCATTTATCAGTTGTATGACCATGGGCATGTCACTTAATTTTTCTGAGCCTCAGTTCTTCATCTGTAAAATTGAGAAAATAATGCCTGAAATAGCTACCTCACAGAATTGTGAGGATCAAATGAGTCAATGTTAATTAAGGCAGTTTTCAAGCCTTAAAAAGTACCATACAAATGTCAGAGATTATTATTAAGGACTGATAAAATATCTTTGGTATCCTTGCACATTTATGCCAGAAGTTCCTTGGAGATCTCTCGTTATTCTAGTTCATTGCCTACACCTAGAGGCAACAAAGTGATACCTAGTCCTAAAGTCAGGAAGACCTGAGTTCAGATCTGGAGTTCAAACATTTACTAGCTGTGTAACCCTGAGCAAACCATCAAAATTCTGTCTGCCTCTGCTTCCTTAACTGCAAAATGGGATTAATAATTACACCTAAGGCAGGTAGGTGGCACAGTGATAGAGTACTGGGCTTGGAGTCAGGAAGACTCATCTTCTTGGGTTCAAATCTGGCTTCTTAGGTGTATGACCCTGGGCAAATCACTTAACCCTATTTATCTCAGTTTCCTCATCTGTAAAATGAGCTGGAGAAGAAAATGGCAAACCACTCCAGTGTCTTTTCCAAGAAAACCTCAAATGGGGTCAATGAAGAGTCAAACACAACTGAAATGACTAAATAAAAATCATCCTTACCTCACAAATCTTTTTGTGAGGATCAAATGAGACAATATTTGTAAAGCACTTATCACAGTACCTGGAACATAATAAGCTTTTAATAGATACTTATTTCCTAGGTGATCTGAGAACTTCAGTAATAATAATAATAATGATAATGATAATAATAAGTAGCTAAATTTTATCTTGCACTTATTACAGGCTAGGCACTGTGCTAAGCACTTTAAAATTATTATATTATCTCATTTGATACTCATAACAACCCTGAGGGAGGTAGGTGCTGTTATTACCCCCAGTATTTGGCCTTCCCTGATAGGTAGGCACCCAGTTCCCCACCCCTACCCCTGAATTTGTTCATAGGCTTCTCCCAAGGCTCAAAACATGAATAATTTTAACTACAAGTCAATGGAAGCCAATAGGATTTGCAACTGAGTGCACCGAAAAGCATGATATCTCTAGTGAACAGGGCTTCCCCAGAGACCTGTGCATTCTTGCTGGGTAAGGCTACATAGTCTGGAGTAGGCAGGCTTTCTCACCCCAGCAATCAATCCTGCTTTTTTTCCAGAGTTTCTCTATCTGCACTTCCTTGCTTAGAGCAGCTCTTGCCTCCAACTTCTCTCAGCAGTCTTTGCTTTTTGCTGCTTACTATTGATTTCCTAGCCACTGCCTTCCTCTACTGCTCTACTGTAGTTCTCCCTACCTTCTAGCTGCAATCAGCTCACTTCTGGCACCATCCTCTGCAGCCACTGCTTCCTGCAGTTTCAGCTTTTCTTTAATTTTATTCTTCTCCTGGCTTTGGTAGCTGCCCTTTACAATGTGCCAGGATGACTCTCTTCCAGAAGATGGCACTCACTCCCCTTGCCTGGGGACCAACTCTCTCAAATGACTGTATTAGAACAAGTTTCTGAGGATGGGTGTTTTATTTTTGTTTTGTTTTGTTTTTTAATAGCTAAAAACAGCAACAACATCTCTCATTCATAAACCTTCTTTTGTATATTACAGGGGCCTGGCCAATGGAGGCACTTCCTAAGAGTATATGCAGTGTCCTTTCTGGGGGAACTTGTTTCCAGAAAGGCATGATGATGTATAAGAAAAGGGCCTTGTTCCCCAATTTGGCAAATGCACAGATATTCGGTAACTGGTTTTGGTATGCCAACCATGATGAAGAGACAGACTTTTCATTGGCTGCTGAACTAGAAAAGGGATACATTCAAAAATCACTAACCAGACAAAGTGAACCTCTTCTTTTTTGACTGGCAGTGTTCAGGGGAGGAAACCAGAAGGCAAAAAGAAAGTCCTAGGCCTTTATCTTCCTACATGCCACCACCAGGTGGACACTGAACTCGCAGCCTTGTCAACTACTGCTTTTATCTCAGTTGTGTCTGTTCTTCACATTTTTAGGTTAAGTGTTCAAGATAGTTACGATTTTGTCTATTTTGAAAAATCAGAATAGTAAGCAGCAGAAGTCTGAGAGTTGGAATGTATGCAAAGATTTGTGGGAGGCAGTGCAGAGGTGAGGCGGTAGTAAAGGACTGAAGAGTAACATGCTTCATATAGACCAGCGGGAGGAGAAATAGAGATTCTCCATAGTCTACTGCATGTTTGGATATGAATTGGGTGGACAAATGCTTACTAGCAAACACTTCAAGTGTGAGCCCACTCTTTCCAGTAACTGAGGTGATAGTTGTATGTGACCCTACCCCTTCACCTGTTCAGGCAGAAATGATGTGTACCTTCTGTGTTTGCTATATTTTCTCAGTAAATATCCTTTTTGTAAAAACTAATTGATATTAGTTGGTTAAGTGAAACTGGGGTCTAATCACTCACTGGCAGTTAACTTTGGAGAAAACACTAGAATTAGAAATTGAGCCAACAGCCATGGAGAAAGACTTTCCGAGTCTTTCAGGAACACCCCCATAATCCTGAGGAGGATTGCTCAAGCACCAGATTCATTTGTGAGAGTGAAAGTTGGGATGAGGATTCCTAAAGCTTACCAGGGCTAATGGTGCATTTGTCCCATGGGAGCTTTTTTGTGAAACTGTGGGAGGCTTTCCTTTGTCTACCGTGGAAGCAATTGTCAGATTCCAATTACACGAAAATTCATGGTAATTTATTGATGCCTGCCTGCCTCTTTTCTCCCCCTGAATCTGGGCAGTGTACACTCTACTCATAATGACAACTCCCATTAGATTTCTTTACTCAGCAGTAAAATGTCTTTCCTTCCCTTAATGTTTTCTTCTTCCATTTTTCTCTTTTTTTTCTTTTCAAATTACCTTTAGAGAAGGGAAGAAGGGAAGGGAATAAACATTTACATAGCACCTACTATGTGCCAGACATTGTGCTAAGGGAGTTTTTTTATGAATATTATCTCATTTGAGCCTCACAACAACACTAGGAGGTAGGTGCTATTATTATCCTCATATTACCGTTGAGGAAACTGAGGTAGACAGAGGTTGAGTGATTTGCCTGAAGTCACACAGCTTGTAAATGTCTGTGGTTGGAACTGAACTCAAATCCTCCTGACTCCAGGCCCAGTACTCAATCCTCTGCTCCACCAGCTTCCTGAGCTTGCTTCATGGCAATATATAGAAATGTGGAAGGTGGAACTTAGGGCTGATTAGAAGTCACAATATCTTCACAATATCTTGGACAATGGCTCTGTTTGTTTATTACTACGGGATTATAAGAACTGAGTCCAATAATAAGACAACTCCAGGAACACCATTTTCTTTCTTTGATATTTGCCCCCACCTGGTGTTATTTGAGGAAGATTTTTAAATATATATTCAGCTCTTTTTTCATTTTCTCCAAATATTGGTAATAGAGTCCCAATTCCCAAATAGCAATCACAGCCTTTATTTCATCCCATAGAAAATGCAATAAAAGCAAAAAACACACAGGGGCCCATAAACAGATACAGAAACACATAAAATATTTATGAGGACCACCCGCAAACCACATAATGGAACAGAACTTGATGGTAACATCAGGGTAATTTTGATATTCTGTTAGATTCCTAGTGCTCTCATAACATACTTGTACACCATCACCACCACTCCCCTTGATTTGTAATGTCATCTTGTGATTTGGATTCTTCCAAGAAAATAAACACACTTCAGGACTGCTGATCAAGAAATCTCTTTTCATTTGGAACTGCACTGACCAAATAACTCACTAGCTTTCCTCTCCAAGTAGGACATACTCTTCTCTCTCTTGAAGATTCAATCCTGAACAGTAAAATTTGGAAAATCTCTAACTTGGAAATTCTTTTTTTTCAATTTAAAAAACATTTTTATTTAAAGTTTTGAGTTCCAAATCCTATTCCTCCCTCCTCTCCCCCCTCTTTGAGATGGTAAGCAACTAGATTTTGATTATATATGTGCAACCATGTAAAACATTTCCATATTAGTCATTTTGTATAAGAAGACTCAAACAAAAGAAAAACAAGAAAGAAAGAAAGTAAAAAATCGAATGCTTCAGTCTGTATTCAAACAATATCAGTTCTTTCTCTGGAGGAAGATAGTATGCTTCATCATTAATCCTTTGAGATTGTCTTAGATCATTGTATTGCTGAGAATAGATAAGTCATTCATAGTTCTTCAACGAACAATATCACTGTTCCTGTGTACAACATTCTCTTGGTTCTGTTCACTTTACTATGCATCAGTTCATGTAAGTCTTCTTGGATATTCTTGAATTTAGTAATTTTTTAAACTTGGGGTTACCCCATGCCAATTGCCAAGCTGGGCTTACCCTCTCAGACTGAGCATACAAAGAAATGATTGTGTCCACTATGATTATCAGAAAGGTGTCATTCATAGTGACTTAACTGTCACCATTTCCTGAGCTTAGAAAGTCTGCTCTTAAGAAATCAAGTATCCAATCTGTGCTTAGAAGTTGTGGGACAGCATTTATACCTCTGATGTGTTTCTGCCCCAGGGATGCCATTAATGGCTCCTGAGTGGGATGTGGAGAGACTTTACATAGGCATAGTTAATCCCCTCTTACCTTCCCTAGAATGCCTATCTGTTCTGTTGCACACTGATCTCATTTCTGAATAGGGGAAGGAGAAAAGAAAATCTAAGAATATGAGCTGATCTGTTAGCTTGTTTTTATAGACCTTGAAGAGGTGAAATTTCTCTGACAAAGAGTTTATCTTTTTGACAGTCAATCAATCTCTTTGGAGGCAGCCTCAGTCTATGAAATGAAACCTGAAGTTCTTTGTGTCTTTTCATAGTTTAACAAGGAAAACAGCTTGCAAACTATGCACCAACAGGATTTTTACAGGATAAATTGGAAATAATCAATGAATTAACTAGAATTAAGGAAGACTGGAAAAGACTTCTTGTGGAAGGTGGGATTTTAGCTGGGAATTGAAGGAGACAAACTTTCTTCTCCTACATACATACGCAGACATACACATGGCCAGGGAAGAATTACAGGAGCTTCCACGAATGTGGGCACTGTAAGGAAGTACATGAGAGTTGAGTCCTGAAGGGAAGTAGTGAGTATTTTCTGGTATGAATGGCAAATTAGAGATCATTTTCACTTCTCTTGGCACCCATGAAAGAAATGGAAAGGCAATCCAATCCAATCACCCTTAAAAATGGAGTGATATATGTCTTGAAGGGATAATTTGGGATAATAATAGCATATAGAGAAATCAATTTACCCTTAGAAAATGGCACAAGTACAAGAGTACTTATCAGAACACTGTTATTGGAGGTGAACATGTAAATGCAGCTAGATAGTCCAAGGAAGGCAACATGATGCAATGGAAAGTATGGTGGTTTGAAATCAGAGAAAATGGATTTAAAGCCCAGCTCTGCCACTTGCTACCTGTGTAACCTTTGGCAAGTCATAATCTCTCTGGGCTTCAGTTTCCACATCTGTAAAATGAGGAAGTGGAACTTAATTATTTTTAAAGTCAATTCTCATTCTAAATCTATGATCCCATGAAGAATATCACATCTTCCTCATGTTCTATTTGTCAACACTTAGCAAATTGATGGAATGAAATTCGATATCTACTGTACTAATTGATAACAGTACTGATAAAATCAGGGATCATTTCCCCTCAAGTCATCAAAAAGGCTAAGGAAAGAATTTTGGTTACCAAATCAATACATTGTCACTGTAATAGCTAGGATTGATGTTCTAATATGGGATTGATTTGCCTAAGTGGCACAGCAAATAGTGTTGGACTTGAATCAGAAAGACCTAAGTTCAAATTAGACACTTAGTAGTTGTATAGCCCTTGGCAAGTTACCTAGCCTCTCTCAACCTCAGTTCCATCACCTGTAAAATGAGAATAATAATAGTATCCACATCACAGTGTTTTGAGAGGATTAAATAAGATGATATGTATAAAATGTTTTGCAAACCATAATGCTTTATATGTGTTAGCTATTATTAAATGACAGTTAAGTGGATAGAATGATGTACCAAGAGTCAGGAAGATCTGAGTTCAAATTCTGCCTCAGACACTATCTGTGGGACTCTGAAAAATCATTTAACTTCTCTTAGACTTAGTTTTCTCATCTGTAAAGTGGAAATACTAATAACATCCACCTCCCAGGGTTGTTGCAAGGATAAAATGGGATCTTTGCAAACCTTAAAACTCCATTTAATGTTAGCTATTACTAGCTCTTATTAATCTTTCCTTATCCTAAGATGTGAGATTAAGAGTATACATCAAAGCTAAAGAGTATAGGTTTTTTTTTACAGTTTCTTAAAGAACACAATGAATCACTAATTCTGCTCTATTTGTAGATTTTATTCTATTCTGTTTAATAAGCTAAACAAGCTGCTAAAAACTTACTATATTTAAAGTTATATCTACCTATAGATATAGGTAGGTTGTGCTAGCGAATTACAAAGTTTAGCTAAGACACAGCTCCTGCTCTCACAAAATGTGCCATTTTTGAGATGATCATGACACATACAAAAATATTGGCAATACTACCTATCTGGTGTATTACAGAGATGTCATGTAAACTATTACATGTAAACTATTACAGCATCACTGCTGACTGGGAGATAAGGAAAGATCAGTGATGTGTTGATGCTCATGCTGCATATTAAAGAATTAGCTGAGATTTAACAAGTGAAGAGGGGAAGGGAAGATATTCCAGGAATGGCAGATAGTGTGAGCAAAGTCATGGAGGTGGGAAAAAATAAGTCAGATTCAGGACACAATGAGAAATCCAGCTTGGATAAAGTATGAGGTATGTGATGGGTAGTGATATCAGATCAGTGTAGTACTAGATTATGGAAATTGGTGAGAATAAGAAACAATTGAAGAACAAATGAGAATAAATGGAATAACATATATAATGTTCTTCACAAACCTGAAAGCTAAATTTAGCAGAGAAGTGACACCATCAGATCCCTTTCCTCCCCAAAAAATGTAATGTAACAGTGATTGTATGAAATATGGGGTGGAGAGGAAAAAGACGATGGAGGCAGGAACATATATTATAGATTAACAGATGGTTAAACCTCCAAGGGATCTTACTAAGGTTCTCATCTTACAGATGAAGAAATTGAGGAAGAAAATTCCTTCCCAAAAAAGGAAAGGAAGATATTCCAGGAATGGCAAACAACGTAAACAAAGGTGTGGAGGTAGGAAAACCAAAGAGATATTTGACTCACTCAAGGTCATGGCAAATTAGGACCTAGAACTTGAACCCAAGTTTTGACTCCTAATTTGATGTTTTTCAACTCTATCACATTGCTTTGCTAAATCAGTGGCAGTAATGAGGACTGATACTTTGAGTATAGTGGGAGAAATAAAGAATAAAGAAAGCTAAAGGTAACATGAAAATAGAAGCCTAAGTCTTAGTAACTGATTATATAAGACTGCTGATGGAAAAAGTTAAGTCAGAAGAGAAGCAGGTTAAGAGAAAAGGTAACAAACTACCCAATTAATTCAAAGGATTGGAAGACTTAAAGATCAAAGGGACTTTGGAGTTCAGTTTAGTCCAACCGTCTCTTTACATCTGGAAAACACTGAATACAAAGGGGTGAAATTAAGTAGTTGGTTCTGTAAGGTGGAGAGGAACTTGTTGTGAACAAGTGAAGTCAACTGAAAACCATTGCTGAGACTGTACAAAATAATACTCAAGAAATTTTATCATTTCTCTGATATGTATAATATATACATACGTATACATATGGACACCAGCATATATATGTATGTATATGTACACATACATATACGTATCTGTAAAATATATGTGTATAAATATATATAGATGTCAATATATGGATATACACAATTTAGCTCAATGCAAATAATAACTATATGTCCTTACAGGAAACAAAGAAAGAAGGTTGGATAAACTATTATTTTCCTCAATAGTTCAAGAATCAATGTGTAACTTTGACAATGCAAATTCTCTTCCACTGAAACAACTTCAGACTTCCCATATCATATTAATTATCCTTGAGAGTTGCTGTGGCTGGAAAATTCTCTTGCCATGTCTGATCTAGTGGTAATTTAGCTAGGCTAGTAAGACCCACCAAGTTAATTCTTGGGCCAAATTTTTGAGAGTCCAGTGTCACATGTACAACATAAAGAAGCACCAAAGTAAGCATTTAGTGTGTCTAGATTTTAGACATTAGGAATGCCTGCGGATTTTTTGTCACGTTTATAATTTACACATTCTGGAAGCTATTCTTGCAGCCTAAAATGGCATCCTCCATCTCAATCTCCCAATGACAAACTGGTCAAGATCTGATAGCCATTTTATTCTTCTAGAATCAAATAAGGACATTACTTCAATTTTAATCTTCCATCTTTGGAAGGAAGTAATCAATAATCTCCTTATCAAGCATTCATAACAAATTGCTTTACAATGTAGCTGGAACAAAGCTGATACTACCTAATATTTTCCCTCTCCTTTTAAGAATGAACTGAAGACAAATGTTACTGACCAGTCTCCCTCATCCCTGACTATCACCACCATCAAGCACCTATAGTGTTGTATTCAAAGATCATCAATCAGAGGCCTGTCATATGTCAAATGGCTAGACATTTCAAAGGGCTTCTCAGTAGTGTCAACTCTATATCTAATGACATTTTAATGTTCCCCCCATATTACAAAGGCAGAATGGCATAGTAAATAAAGATAGCACATACTGGCAACTCAACCCTGAGAAAGTCACTTAACTCTCAGTGCCTTAGGAAACCAAAATATATTGCAAAGAAGATACAAACCTTCACTGGTAAAGAGTTTCCTCATTTAGCAATACTCTATACTAATGAAATCACAGACCTGATCCCCATCTCTTTCCTATCAATATCTTGGCTAATGAAATGGAGAGAACTGGGTTTATGAATGGTTCCAGGATAGGTGGTCTACTAGTATTCCACAAGACGGAAATAGAATTCAAAGTGATCTTGGCTAACTACAGAAATGGCTTATTACAAGTAGGAGCAAGTTTAGTAAGTCAGCAAACATTTATTAAGTATTCAGTTCCATTTGTTTGTGTCTTCCCAGTTCACTTTAGCCTGTTTTCATGGCCCCATGGTTAGAAAGAAAATGTCCTATTAGGTGACTGTCTATGATTATGCACCATTTGAGGTGGACATGAAAATGCAGTCATACTATTTCTACCTGAGGCTACAGATAAAATAGTTTGGTCAGTCAATCAAGAAGTATTTAACAGGCACCTATGTTAGGAGGTTTGTGAAGCCGTCCTAGTCCAGGTTTTGGACAAATGACTCAGTCAAATTAGAGGATTATAAAAGAATAAGTGTACTAAGCTTATTGGGATACAGATGCAGAATACAGAACAAGATACGGTACAGGTTCTGGTTCAGTTCTGGTTTAACTGAACTCTAAGACATTCTGTTGCTCCTCCTTTTGTTTTTTAAAGGAAATGATGTTGGGGTGGTAGCACATGTGACCAGCTGGGAATAAAGAATCCAGCAGGTGTTAGGAGGACTATGTCCCCTACACTGGGTGGTTTTAAATACTTTGGGGGCTACTGGATACCACAATCACCAGTGCAAGTTTTCTTTCATACATGAAACAAAGAAAACATAATGATGTAGCTGATGAGGTGGCAGGGGCTACTGCTCATCAGAGGCAGCTGGGGGCACAGTGGCTAGAGCACAAGAAAACCTGTGTTCAAATCCTAACTCGAACAGTTACTAGTGTTTTGATCCTGGGCAAGTCACAACTTTTGTTTGCCTTAGTTTCCTCAACTGTAAAATGGGCAACGTAATAGCACCTACCTCTCAGCATCGTTGTGAAAATCAAATGAGATAATATTTGTTTAAAAAAATACTTAGTGCAGTGTGTGACACATACTAGGCACTATGTAAATGCTTATTCTCTTCCTTTCACCCTGAACCCTTGAGAGACTCTAATTCACTCTGTTCTACAGGCTAGAGACTCACTCTGGGACACCCTATCCTACTGCAGACTAGAAACTTCCTCTTTTGAAATTCTAGCTCTTCCCTTAGATCTGCTTTCTCCTTGTAATGGATATAGGCCTGGCCATAGCCTACCACACACCTACTACATACCAAACTTTGTGGATTTTATGGGAGATACACCGGCTAAACTGAAACAATCTTTGTTCTCAAGGAGCTTATATTCTGTCAGGGGTCAACATTTTGTTGAACGCATGACCCATTTTTGTGTTGAGGGAAGGTATAATATTTACTGTCACTTTATAGGCTTCCTGTTATGAAGCTTTCACTTGAGAGCTATTTACTTTCTACTGGATAATCTCCTGGCAGAGTAAATCGTGAACAGGTGGTTTGTGGTTCTTTGGTCAGAAGCCACATGATCCAAATAGCCAGGCTTCCAGTAGGAGTTCAAGAGCTCAGTCCAAAGGTACTGAGGCTAAGTAGTCTACACATGCAACATATTTTCAAAGCCATCAATTCTATTTAAAAAGAGATTCCTCAATGGCATTTGTCATACCTGTCATTCATCTCTGGGCTCTTTAATCAGGAAACCCAGGAGAGAGGGGGAGAAAAACCCAACTAATTTGACCAGAAGAATCTTTTTTTTTCAATTGTGAATTCATTAATTATAAATGTTTCAAAGCAATATGTTACATATATTGCATATATATAATACATCTCTGGTTCTGCACCTCAAGGACTGAATCAATCTTTCTTTAAAAAAAAAAAGTAAAGACAATACATCCTGCCAGATGCTAAAACTAAATGGTCTTCTTGCCTCAACAAATTATTCATTCTTCCTTCTTTACATTTTTTCTTTTTCCATTTTCAAACCTATTGGGATTTATCATGCAAACACATTCTAAACTTCTGTCCTTAGGTTAGCACCTACTTTTCTACAGGAAAATTGCAATCATAATAGCTGACATTTCAATAGCACTTTAAGCCTTACAAAATATTTTCTTCACAACAACCCTGGCAGGATGCAATGAAAGTATTATTATAGCCACTAACATACGAAGTAACTAAGCCTCGTAGAGGTTATTAAGTTTGCTCAAAGTTACCCAGCTAGCAAATGTCACAGGCAAGTCTGAGATACAGGCCTCAGGACACCAAGAACAGAGATATTTTTTCCCTACACTGTGCCACAATGTGTTTAACGACCGGAATTCAGAAAGACCTGAGTGCCTTTTCTAACCAGAAATGATTTTATGAGCTACTTTCAAAAATCCCATTGTTAAGAAGACTAAACCAATGAATGTACATGAGATGAAAGTCCCACTGCCTAAGCCATCCTGGAAAAGGAAACCTCACAACAAAACCTTTTCAATGGAGTTAACCTGGTGAACTTAGACATGACACGCAGATATTTAGGTCAGTTCTGTGTCCATTACAATGAAAACTCCTGAAGCCAGACTCTCAAAGGAGTCCTGTGGAAACCTGATTTCATACCCATAGATGCTATGCTATAAGATGGGAGAAGAAGCCCAGAAATTATATTATCTCCAAGAGAATTCAAGGAGATACAGCAGATGTCAGTCTCACAGCATTCAATATTTAATGAGAGCCCTTTTCTGATTTCTTGGGTGAGCTCAGGAAAAATAATACATAGTCATATGGGAACAAGACTCTCAACACTTTTTGAAGTGTGACATAAAGCTGAAGGAAAATCCCTTGGTCTCTATAGATAAATGATAGACTTCTTTTCCCTAGAAAGCTATCCCATTTCATAAACACTTTGTTAAAAGGAGACCACAGTATCTCAGAGAGAAAGGAAAATGAAAGAACAGATCTCAATGCCATTAGGTTACCACATGTCTGGCATGGGAAAATACAAAGCCCAGAGTGAGACTGGCCTGGCCCAGTGGCCCATACCTGGCAGTCACCATTTTCTTCACTCTTTTCTACTCACTGGTCTCAGGTCCATGAATGAAAAGACCTAAAACTGTATTGGCATTCAAAAGCCCTCAGTGTCTTAGTGGAAGTCATAGTTCACCTATGAAACACACAAACTAAAGAAGAATTTCCAAATTGTCTTTAAAAATAAGTATGTAAACTTTGGGGGGGCAGAGTCAAGATGGCAGAGTAAAAAAATAATCATTTGAATTCTCCCAACATTACCCTTCAAACAGCTTTAAAATAACACCTCAAATTGAATTTTGGAGGGGCAGACTCAACAAAATGTCAGAATGAGACATTCTTCTAGCCCAAGTCAGCTTAGGAGATCAGGAAGAGAGATCTGTGATATGGGGGTGGAGGCTGGCTCAGAGCCCACGTGAATGAAACACCAGTGGTGGGAAGTGGCAGTTGTGACCAAATTGGCAGCAGCTTCCAGAGTTCTCATGCAAAAGACAGTAAGGGGACTTGGCAACTGGTCAGAAAGAGATTACAGGGGACCTCTTGTTAGTACTAGACATAGGACCTGACACTGTTTGGCAACTCCATTGCCTGTACCCACTTCTAGGTTCAAGGGTGGGGAGAAGCATTTTCAGTCAAGAGTAAGGAGAAGCTCCAAGTGACAGTATCACTTTTGGTAACAAGGGATCAGGAACACCAAGGAACAATATCATTTCTGGTCTAAAGGGAGGAGAGTCCTGGAGAGCAGTATCAATTACAATCCCAATAGACTAGGGATCCTTCTTGTGTAAGGACCACAGTGGAGAATGAAAAAGATAATTAACAGCTTGGTTAAAAAAAAAGGGAAAAAAAAACCTGTAGAAAATAACACCTTAAAAATGAAATTGTCCAAATGGAAAAAGAGGTACAAAAATTCAATTATGAAAATAATTCTTTAAAAATTAGAATTGGGGAAGTAGAAACTAATGACTCTGTGAGACTTTAAAAAACAATCAAAGTCAAAAGAATGAAAAAATAGAAGAAAATGTGAAATATCTCATAAGAAAAACTGACCTAGAAAGTAGATTGAAGAGGGATAATTTAAAAAGTATAAGTCTACCTAAAAACCATAATCAAAGAAAGAGCCTGAACATCATATTTCAAGAAATTATCCAGGAAAATTGCCCAGATATCCTCAAACCAGAGGGTAAAATTGAAATTAAAAGAATTCACCAATAACAACCTAAAAGATATTCCAAAATGAAAACTTCTGGAAATAGTATAGCCAAATTCAAGGGCTCCCAGGTCAAAGAGAAAATACTTCAGGCAGCCAGAAAGAAACAATTCAAATATCATGGAGTCAGAGTAAGGATCACACAAGATTTAGCAGCTGGCATGTTAAAGAAGTGGAAGATTTGGAATATAACATTCTAGAAGGCAAAAGAGACAATATTACAATGACAAATAACCTACACAGCAAAACTGAATATAATCCTTCAAGGGAAAAAATGGATACTTAGTGAAATAGAGGAA
>NW_020955144.1:115109-117763 GCF_900497805.2 Vombatus ursinus
TTTCAAGCATTCTTGATAAAAAGGCCAGAGCTGAATAGAAAATTTGACTTTGAAATACAAGACTCAAGAAAATCATAAAAAAAGGTAAATGTGAGAGGGAAATCATAAGGAAATCAGTAAGATTAAACTGTAATCTTTCTATATGAGAAGATGATATATATGTCTTTAAGAACTTTATCATTATTAGGGCAGTTAGAAAAATTCTAAATACAAAGAGGGTATGAGAGAGAGTAATTATGTTGGGATGATGTGAAAAAAATGGATAGATACATGAAAAAGAGGGATGCCCTGGGAGAAAAAGGAAGGGAGAAGAATGGGCAAAATTATTTCACAGAAAAGAGGCATGCAAGGAAGAGCTTTTATAGTGGGGAAAATGGGAGGGGGAGAAAGCAATGCTTGAACTTCACATCTAAATTGATTGAAAGAGGAAAAGAATATACACACATGCACATACACAAATTCAATTGGTAACAGAAATGTATTTTGCCAAACAGGGAAGCAAGAGGGGAAGGGGTTGAGGGAAAAGAGGAGTGGGTGATAAAAAGGAGGGTAGATAAAAGAAGGAAGTGTTCAGAAGCAAAACAGACTTTAGAAGGAAAGAATTAAAAGAGTGAAAAAAGGATAGAAGAAAATAAGATGGAGGGAAATGCACAGTTAATCATCATGATTATGAATTTGAATGGGATGAGCTCAACCATAAAACAGAATCAGATGGCAGAATGGATCAGAAACCAGAATCCAACAATGTGTTGTTTACAAGAAAAACACTTAAAACAGAGAAACACACACAGAGTTAAAATAAGGGGCTTGAGCAAAATCTATTGTGCTTCAGTTGAAGTAAAAAAAGGCAAGAGTAGCAATCATGATGTCAGTCAAAACAAAAGCAAAAATAAACCTAATTAAAAAATAATAAGCAGGGAAGCTACATCTTGCTAAAAGGAACCATAAACAATGAACTAATATCAGTATTAAACATATATGTACCAAATGACATAACATCCAAATTCTTAAAGAAAAAGTTAAATGAATTACAGGATAAAATAGAAACTAAAACTAATCTAGTGGGGACCTTAAAGTTGCTCTTTCAGAGATAGATAAATCTAGCCATAAAATAAATAAGAAAGAAGCCAAGGAGATAAATAGAATCTTAGAAAAGTTAGATATGATAGACCACTGGAGAAAACTGAATGGGAATAGAAAGGAGTATATCTTTATTTGGTTCTGCATAGTACTTTCACAAAAATTGACCATGTATTAGGGTCTAAAATCCTCACAACCAAATGTAGAAAAGCAGAAACATTAAATGCAGCCTTTTCAGACCATAATGCAATAAAAATTACATTTAATGAAGAACCTGGGAAGCATAGATTAAAAATTAATTGGAGCTAAGTAATCTTATCCTAATGAGTGAGCAGGTAAAAAAAAACCAATCATACAAATAGACAATAATTTCATTAAAGAGCATGACAACAATGAGATAACATTCCAAAATTTTTGGGATCCAAACAAAGTAATACTTAGGGGAAAATTTTATCTCTACTGCATACATCAATAAAAGAAAGATCAGATCAATGAATTGGATGTGCAACTAAAAGAAAAAAAACTAAAACAAGAACAAGTTTAAAATCCCAATTAAACACCAAAATGGAAATCCTGAAAATCAAAGGAAAGATTAATAAAATTGAAAGTAAAAGAAAAAAGTTGAAATAATAAATAAAACTAGGAGCTGGGGAAAAATAAAATAGATAACTAATAGATTAATTTGATTTAAAAATAGAAAAGAAAACCAAATTACTAATTTTAAAAAATGAAAAGACTGATATACCACCAATGTAGATCAAATTAAAGAAATTATTGAGTTATTGTGCCCAATTATATGCCAGTGAAACTGACAATCTAAGTGAAATGGATGAATATTTACAAAAATCTATCCTGCCTAGATTAACAGAAGAGGAAGTAGAATACTTAAATAACCCTATTTTAGAAAAAAGAAATTGAATAAGCCATCAATGAGCTCCTTAAAAAAAAAATCCTCAGGCCCAGATGGATTCACAAGTGAATTCTACCAAACATTTATGGAACAATTAATTCCAATACTATATAAGCCATTTGAAAAATGGGTAAAGAAGGAGTCCTACCAAAATCCTTTCATAACACAAATCTTATTTGGTAGTTAAACCAGGGAGAGCAAAAACAGAGAAAGAAAATTATAGATCAATTTCCTTAATGAATATTGATATAAAAATGTTAAATAAAATACTAGTAAGGAGATTATAGATACACATATCACAAAGATCATACAGCATTACCAGGTGGGATTTATGCCAGGAATGCAGGGTTGATTCAATATTAGGAAAACTATCAGCATAACTGACCATATCAATAAGAAAAAAAAAACAACATAATTATATCATGGATGTAGAAATGCCTTTGACAAAACATGACACATGGGACGGAGCCAAGATGGCGGAGTAAAAGCAGTGACTTGTTTGAGCTCTCCCCCAAACCCCTCCAAATACCCATAAAAAAATGTCACTAAACGAATTCTAAAGCATCAGAACCCATAAAAAGACAAAGTGAAACAAATTTCCAACCCAAGACAGCCTGGATGGTTGATCAGAAAGGTATATCACGCCAGGCAGGGAGAGGAGCGC
>NW_020955144.1:117809-118681 GCF_900497805.2 Vombatus ursinus
CAGGGTGGGCGCGCAGCACAGTTCAGCGTGGGCACGCAGGCCACAGTGAGCCTGGAGCAGGCCTGAGAGGACTGAATCGTGGGCAGCTGTGGTGGTTTCCAGAACTCTTATCCCACGAACGCCAAAGACAACTTAGAAGGTCAGTGGGAAAAGTCTGTTTCTACAGTGAGAGAAGTGTGGAGTCCCAGCCCCATTCCCCAAGCTTGGCCCTAGGGGGCAGCTGCCTCTTGAGCTTCTGGCCCACAGACCGAGGGGAAATCGAATGGCTGATCAGGGGGGATTGCAGGGATCTCTCTGCTGGTGCAGGATTCTCTTGTTTTGCCCATGCTTGGATCTGGGTCAGAGTTCTGGGTGGTGATCCTGGGGTGAGAAGGAGTGCTGGCATGGTGGAGCTTGTAGTGACTGTGAGGAGGAAATCCCCACAATTCCAAGACAGAAAAGAGTGCTTGTGGTTACTCATAGACCACAGCACATGCCAGGAAAGGAGTAAACACCTTGCCCTTGATCATACCACCTTGGAAGAACTGAAAATTTACAGGTCCCTAGAAGTATCTCTGAAAATAGCTGCATAAAACCCCTGAAGCTTGGGACAGTATATTCTCCACACTGGGAACAGACCCCCACCTTAACAAAGAGTTTATAACTCAAGTAATTGACTGGGATCGTGAGCAAGCAGCACAAAAAGAGTCAGAGGATATCATCTTGCTTTGGTGACAAAGAAGATCAAAACACACAACCAGAAGAAGATGATGAAGCCAAAGCTCCTACATCCAAATCCTCCAAGAAAAGTATGAATTGGTCCCAGGCCATCAAAAGCTCAAAAAGGATTTTGAGAAGCAAGTAAGAGAAGTAGAAGAAAAACTGAGAGTGAT
>NW_020955144.1:118691-118806 GCF_900497805.2 Vombatus ursinus
CAAGAAAAGGCTTTTACAGTGGAGGGGAAATGGGGGGAAGGTGAGAGGCAATGAGTGAATCATTCTCATAGGATTTGGCTTAAGGAGGGAATAACATATGGAGTATGAAATGGAG
>NW_020955144.1:118981-141642 GCF_900497805.2 Vombatus ursinus
TCAATGACGGTGGGTGGGGAGGGAGGAAGGGAGAAAATTTGTAACCCAAAGTTTTAAAAACCCATGTTAAAAAAATTTTAAAAAAATGAAAAAAATGTAAAAGAAATGACACATCTATTCCTTTTAAAAACACTAGAAAGCATACAAATCAATGGAGACTTTTTAAAAAATGATTAGTATTCTATCTATTATGAAGAGTTAGCATTACTTGTAATGGGGATAAACTTGAAGCCTTCTCAGTAAGATCAGGAGTGAAGCAAAGATGTCCATTATCACCACTACTATTCAACATTATACTAAAAATGTTTTTTGTTGTACAGTTGATTTGAGTCTTGTCTAATTCTTTGTGACCCCATTTGGGGTTTTCTTGGAAAAGAAACTGGAGTGGATTGTCATTTCCTTCTCCAGCACATTTTACAGGTGAGGAAGTTGAAGCAAACAGGGTTATGTGTCCAGGATCACACAGCTCATTAATGTCTGAGGTCAGAGTTGAACTCACAACGATGAGTCATCCTGACTCCAGGCCTATCAGTCTATCCACTGCATCACCTAGCTACTACTAAAAATGCTAGCTATAGCAATAAGACAAGAAAAAGAAATTGAAGGAATAAAAATAGGCAATGAGGAAATAAAAGTATCACTCTTTACAGATGATATGATGGTATACTTAGAGAACCCCAAAAGAATCTATGAAAAACCTAGTTGAACTATTTACAGCTTCAACAAAATTGCAGAATATAAAATAAACCCATAGAGATCATCAGCATTTCTGTATACTACCAACAAAAGTCAGAAGCAAAAGATAAAAAGAGAAATTCCATTTAAAATAACTGAAGATGATATAAAATATCTGACAGTCTACTTGCCAGGAAAAATCCAGGGATTATATCAAGACAATTATAAGACACTTTTCACACAAATAAAAACATATCTAAACAAGTGGAGAAATATTAATTGCTCATGGGTAGTTTCAGCCATTATAATAAAAATGATGATTCTATCTAAGTTATTTACTTTTTCAGTATCATACCCAACAAACTACCAAATAATTATTTTATAGAGCTAGAAAAAAATAACAAAATTAATCTGGAAAAACAATAAGTCAAAATATCAAGGGAATTAATGAAAAAAATGTTAAGAAAGGTGGCCTAGCAGTTTCAAATTTCAAACTATATTACAAAGCTTTAATCTTCATAATGATCTTGTATTTGCTAAGGAACAGAGTGGGGGAGCAGTGGACTAGATTAGGTATATAGTATGCAGTAGGAAATGACCATAGTAATCTAGCATTTGATAAACTCAAAGATCTAAGCTTTGGGGGTAAGACCTGAACATTTGACAAAAATTGCTGAGGAAACTGGGAAGCAGCATGGCAGAAAACGAGGCACAGACCAACATCTCATCCTGTACACCAAGATAATGTCAAAATGGTTAAATGGTTTAGACATAAAAGGTGATATTATAAGTAAATTAGAGGAGCATTGGAAAATAACCTTTCAGATCTATGGATAAGGAGAGAGTTTATGACCAAACGAGATGTGGAGGATCATAGGAAGTAAAATAAATAATTTTTATTATATGAATTTAAACAAATTTTGCACAAAACTAATGCAGACAAAATTAGAAGAAAAACAGGAAACTGGGAATACTGCAAGTTTCTGTGATAAAGGCCTTATTTCTGAAATATATAGGGAACTGAGCCAAATTTATAAAAATAAGAGCCATTCCCCAGTTAATAAATGGCCAAAGGATATGAACACGCAGTTTTCAGAAGAAGAAATAAAAACTATCAAGAGTCACGTAAAATGTTCTAAATCATTATTAATTAGAGAAATGTAAATTAAAACAACTCTAAAGTAACAACTCACACTATCAGATTGGCTAACATGACATAAAATGAAAAGGATAAATACTGGAGGGGATGTGGAAAAACTGGGACACTAATATACTACTGGTGTGATGGTGAACTAGTCTAACCATTCTGGAGAATAATTTGGAACCAAGTCCAAAGGGATAAAACTGTGTGTACCCTTTGAACCAGCAATATCATTTCTTTCTTTCTTTTTTTTAATTTTACTTTTTGGGGAGGCAATTGGGGTTAAGTGACTTGCCCTGGGTCACACAGCTAGTTAAGGGTCAAGTGTCTGAGGTCAGATTTGAACTCAGGTCCTCCTGACTGCAAGGCTGGAGCTCAATCCACTGCACCACCTAGCCAGCAATATCATTTCTAGATCTTTATCACAAACGAATTAAAGAAATCGGAAAAGGACCTATTTGTACAAAAATATTAATATCAACTCTTTTCGTGGTGGCAAAGAATTGGAAATCAAGGGGTTGTCCATCAATTGAGGAATGGCTAAACAAGTAGTGGATACCATTGTGCTATGAGAAATGACGAGGGAGATGGTTTTGGAAAAGCTTGGGAAGACTTATATAAACTCATGCAAAGTGAAATGAGAAGAACCAGGAGAACATTGTACATAGTAACAGGAATATTGTAAGGATGACCAACTGTCAAAGACTTACTCATATCAAGGCACGATGACCTGAGCCAATCTCAAAGGACTCACAATAAAAAATTCTATTCATCTCCAGAGAGAACTAATGATCTCTGGATGCGAATTGAAGCGTACTTTTTTTTTTTTACTTTCAAAAATAAAAATAGAAACAAGCATATTTATATATATATAGATAGATAGATAGATAAACATATATGCATATATATGTATATATTTAAAAACAAGTTAGAGAAAGATAAACTTTTTTATGAACAGTTTAGCTGGGCCTGGCACAGGTCTCCCCTGCTGACAATTAAAAGTTTAGTTTCTTCCTTCGGATGCAATGCCCTAGCCTAGGCCAAGGCTCCTAGGAAGGGTGAGGAAGTACTATCCTGCGACTTCTTTTTTTTTCCCTTTTTTAAAAATTAATTTATTTTTAATGTAAATACTAAGAGACTCCTTTTCTTCAGTACAATTTTAAGGACTTTTGATGTGAAGGCCAAAGGGCTTTTAAAATTTACAGACTGTAACCCACACATGATAGTTACAGTTTGGGGAACTGTTAGTCAGATGTGCCATTCAAATTATTTCCATAAGTGTATAGATTTATTGAGATCTTTGTTAGGGATGCCAGTATTTTATCACCAATAGGCAAACCTTGGAGGATTCATTCACTTTCTGAAAAGCTGATTTGGATTATTTTTACTCTATATGTGTTGCTTCCAAAACTATATTGTGATACAGACAAAAGTAATGAATTTGGAGTTAGTTCTTCACAATTTGGCCCCAATCTTATTACCTATTAGTCCCCTTTCTATATTCTATAATTCAGTGAAAGAGGTATTCTAATGGTTTCTCAAACTCATACAAAAATGCGGACACTATGATTTTGCTCATTGTTTTTATATTGTACAGAGAATACTACAAACAGAAATATGATACCCCCTAAAAAGTTGTTATTTATAATGGAAGGGAAAAAAAGTGTTTGATACCACCAATAAATAAAAAGTGTTAAATATAATATATTTCAACTTTAGTTCATCCTTTTAAATTTTTATTTCAGGATGTTTCATAATATACCTGTTATGTTATGTTAGTATGGTAGTGAATGTACATAATGTGACACTATATATAAATATGAATGTGTATGTGTAGAAATATGCATATGTGTATATATGTGCATGTATTCAAAAATGTTTTACTGAGTAGTCTGAATGATCGGAAAGGTTTGGCTACCATTGATACAGACAATAAGCATTCCTTATCCATTGGAGTTTTCCCATGTGGACACTTAGGTCAAATTCTTGAGTCACAATGATTTCCATTTAGGGGGTTCTGCAGTGTTCCAGGGCTAGATGAGTAATATCATCTGGAAACAAGAGCATCTGAAAGATTTCACCATATATAGAGAAAACTTCTTGGACTTGGAATCTACATTAGATCTCCTCCTTGACAGGGGTGAACAACTTTGACGATTATACTTCTCATTTTATGCTTCATTTGATATTTATGATCAGAAGCTTGTTAAACAGTATAATCTGTGTTATATCTTTCAAGGAATCTTATATAATTTTGACAGTTGCTTGAAAGAGAGGCATCAAGGTGGTATTTTGCTCTGCCAAATTACTTTTTTACAATTGTCAAACAATAAACACAGAATTTTGAACTCTTTATATCTTTTAGGCAATTATGTTATGTTATAGATATGTCCTATTATAGCATATTGCTTGCAAAAATTTAATTATTTCCTTTTTATATCCTCATCAAGGATGTTATCAAAGTATATATAGATTTTTCTCAAAAAAAGAAATTGGAATTTCCAATACATAAATTGGAATTAGGCATATGGGCTCTTCATCTTTCCTTTGGTCACTTTTTTGGTGAGGTTTGGATTGCAGAATGTAGAAAGAAGACTAATAGGTAATAATGGTCAAGATTTTTTCTATATCTTTGGTATTTTCTCCTGTTTAAAATACCTTGATTATCTGAACTCTCAATACTTTCAAAACTGCATTACCTCTAGCATAAATCCTTTTTCTTCTGAGAGTACTGGCATCCAGACTTGAAAGTAATGATCCAGGAATAAGTACCCATTTGCCTAACATCAGGAAAGAAAAACACAGAAAAAGTACTCCAAACCCAGGCTTAGGCTTGCTTAGGCAGGCATGTGCTTTAGATGCCATGTGCTCATGGAATCATAGAGACTGAGGATAGTAAAGTCACTCACCTCTCTTCTGCCACCTGTTCAGGAAGGAGCTTGAAACAGTTCTCACAAGATTCACAGTCAGAAAGGATCCACTAAGTTATCTTTATCTTCATCATCTCAAAGTGGAAATCTTGAGTTATACATGGACAGAACCAGGACACAAAGTTCCCCAGAAATGGCAACTCTGAACATTCCAAGGGATGACCCTGATAGGCAAATTCAACCTCATATAACTATCTTCCACTTTGATCATTTTCTAATTCTGCCCTTTAGTGGTGGGAACAATACTGGGACTGGAAATCAAAACTGTCTCTGCTTCTTCCACACTGGAGGATTTAGGTTTTACCAACCCCAGTCCCTTGCCCTAAATATCTTCTTGGGGGACAGCACTGGATTGGCCCTGCCTGTGTTTTAATCCCTTTTCCTACAGGCCCCATGTAACTACTCAGACTAGCCTCCCTCTCTGATTTCCTCCCTTGGCGCTCTCTCTCTCTTTCTTTCTCTCTCTCTCTTTTTTTGCTTCTCTGGCTGGACTGAATCAACTTACTCCATTGTTTTTAGGGGTGGGGGAGGATGAAGAGAATTTTCTAGGAAGTGTTTTGGTAACTTTGGGGGTCCCTGAGCTAGAGATGACCCCTTCCAAAAAAGTAGTACAATCCATTCCCCCTTCTTCCTTAGTTGTCCCGGCAGAATCAAAGGGAACAGGATTAGTCAGGGGATGTCTTGTGTCAGCAAAGTCTCTACAGCACAAAGGGATCCCATTATTGGTTCCAGGTACCCTTTCCAACATGGAGGTGGGTGGAGCAAGGCTGTTGAACCTTATCAAGTTTCTCTCTTTGTTTTACGGATTGAACTGTAATTGCTGTACATCTGACCAATAATTCTTCTGTAGGGGGGAGGAGGATGGATGGAGGATGTCGATAGCTCATGGGCAATGAGGGAAGTGTCTAACTTGATCCTACAACCTGAAAATCCATTAACTTTAATGTTAGTATTCTTTTAATCTCTAAATTATAATTAAGCTATATTTTTCAATATATAAAACACTGCAAAGCACCTAAATATTCAATTCATTTTTTGTTATAAGTCATTGTAATAAAAGAAAGGAGGAAGGAAGATAGAGAGGGAGGGAAAGAAGGAAGGAAGAAAAAGAGAAGGAAAGGAGAGAAGGAAGAAGGGAGGGAGAGAATGAAGGGAAGAATGGAAGAAAAGGAGGGAAGAAAAGGAGAGAGGGAAGGGAAGAAAGAAAAGAAGAGAGACAGAAGGAAAGAGGGAGGGAGGGAAGATGAGGGAGGGAGAAAGGGAAGGGAAGGAAAGAAAAAAAGAGAAAGAAGAAAGGGAAGAAAGAAGAGAAGAGGGAAGGAAAGGAGGGAGAGGAAGGAAGGGAAGAAAAGAAAGGAAGGAAAGAATGGGAGGAAAGGACAGAAGAAAGTAGGAATTTATTAATATTTTCTTCCTCCTATCTGTTCAAATGTACTTTGAATACATATAATTACAAGGGGATATAATTTGGCTTTGAAATAAAAATTTCCAACCTACTATATTTTCTTATGGAAAAAAGCTCTGTATCAATTGATGCAGCTTGTTCAGTCCTTCCAGTATTTGTAAAGTTTAATAATATAAAAGCAGATGATGATGACCATGATCAAATGATTGTCAATTGTGGTGTTACCCTTAAGGGGTAATCAGGATCAGTAAACTTACTTAATGTCTATCATAGCCTTATATAAATAAGTTCCAAAAATTTTAATCATGCACAAAAAATGTTAAAATTGAGGTGCTGAACCTAAAGGGTTCATTCTCCCCATTACCCACTTTCAATCACATATAGTCTTTTGGCTCTGAATTAAAATATTATTCTTCCTTTCCAATTCATAAAATTGATATTCAAGTTATCATTGCTAAATGGTTAGCTAATTAGATAGCAGCCAGGATAAAACTATGATACCATTTTCTTATTCAATATTTTTTGAAACCGTTGGAATCAATTTTTTTTCTAAATCCACAGAAAAACAAACAGTTTACATACGGAATGTCATAATGTGCCTGAAGTCATGTATAATTTCAAGATAACTTGATAAAGTAGAGAGAACATATGCAAATGTATCCAATTTAACATTTGCTGGAGGAAGTTTCATAGAAACAGAATTTCATTGGCTGATGGAATGAGAATGTCACTTTGCTTTTGCATGAAAATTAACACATCCTCTCATTGACATTTAAGGCCAGTAATTGGCTGTGAAGTGCTCAGCGATGCTTCGGGATGAACTGCACTATGAAAAAATAAATGGCATTATTAAACTGAGCTTGTAGTTCTTCTCTAGACAATTTCATGCAATAGCTGACATAACTCCCTCTACCTTGCTATTAAATTGTGTGTGATAATATACTATTGGTAATGACTGGTTCTCTCTGAGAGAGGTGTCTGCAGATAGGAACATTTGAATTAAGAAGGCCTATCTAGGTCTCAATAAAACTAGTGATTTGAGAATCTTCTAAAGAGGCAAGGAAGGTCTCAAGTTAGGGTGGTTCTTTTAAACAGTTTTGATCACTTGATTCCCCATTCATATGTGTCAGGGGAGTCCTCAAGATACAAAAATGAGAATTGTCTAATACCTATAGCCAGCTTAGCAACAACGATAGTATGGATAATAATCATACCTGACATTTATACATCTTATTTGGTCCTTAAAACACTTCACTGAGGTCAGGGAAGGCATCATTCTTTTCGTTTTACAGATGAAGAGATTAAGACTCAGAGATATCAAGTGATTTGTCCATGTTCACACAGCTAATAAGTGGTCAAGTTGAGACCAAAACAAAGGTTTGCTGACTCCTTGGCAAATGTTCTTTCCCCTGCACTATTCTTCCTCACTGATGATGGATGGAAAAGAAAAGGAAGCAAGAGAAAGAGAACGAGGTAGAGAGAGAATAAATATATTTTTTATACTTGTGTGAAACTCCGTAATCCACTAAATTTCTACTCCATCAGGGTGTGGAGGTGGAAGAAGAGCTCAAGTTCTAGAAGGTTCCAAGTTGAAAAGGCTTCAGTTCCAATGATATGACTATCTGAGATCAAGGTTATGGAAGAAGAGCTCAAGGTTATGGAAGAAGAGCTCAAGTTCTAGAAGGTTCCAAGTTGAAAAGGCTTCAGTTCCAATGATATGACTATCTGAGATCCAGTTCAACTACTGGGCTAGGGCTCATTGGAGGGGCTCATTTATTATTGATCGCATGATAATGACTATTTTGGTCACCCCAATACTCAAAGTCTATCTGCTGAGTCACAGAGGAACAATATGCATTGACAGAGGGAATATACAGGCTGACAAAATAACCAATCCTTAAAGAATTTAGGTATATTCAATATAAAGTCTAATCCATTAGACTGTGAGCTCCTTGATGGGACGATAGGTTCTTAATAAATGCTTGAGTGTAAAGTTTCTGATAAGTAAATTGTTTTTAAGATTTGATTCTAATTACTCTTATTGAGAAATAAAATTCAAAGTGTGAGGACACAAATAAGTAGTCAAATGGCCAATAATCAAAGAAGAGGAGAGGAGGAGAAGCAAGTATAAACTGTATGACAAGTTTATTCAGTCTTCTTTTTGCCTAGCCAAAACTGGAAACCAACTGGTCAACCAAATAAGAGGGCCTAGGATGCCCAGGTTATTGCCTTGAATCTCTTTTTCAGAGTCTCTAATCAAAATCATTAGAAGTGTTTCTGGGTTAAAGGATTACCAAGTGCCAATTTTTCTCCTGCACCATTCTATTTTGCCTTTCTATCATGTCTTTCCTGATACCATCTCTACACTTCTTGATCCCTCCCATAACACAACAAAAATATACGTACAGAAATTTGAGTACTATATCACACACACACTCACACACACACACACACACACACACACACACACACACATATAGAGCACTTTGATTATTATATCCTCCAGGCCTCCTCCTCACATATACACATATACACATAGTTTTGATTTATTTATGCCACCAAAAAAGCAGTCTAGATAATGCACAAACTGGATAATCAACTCATGTAAATCAGTAGTTGACATACAAATGCAGTTTTTATTAAATGTGAACAATTGGGGACCATAGTAATGTACTACTTGGTAATCATATCCATGGTGCTCTCCTAGGTTTTGAGTCTTATATGTATCAAAACCCTATTTCAACCTATATTGACGTTTTAGCTTGAGAATCTAGGAAAATGACATACATGCTGCTGCTTGGAGGGTTCTTTTTCAATACCATGCGGTAAGTATTGATTTAGAGTTTAGAGATAAACACAGAATCTACTTGTTCCAAATTTCTTAATTTTAAGTGTCAAAGGATTTTTTTTTAAATCTATGTCTTTCTATGAGGTCTAAGCTCATGGAACATATTGCTTTTTATTCCTTAGAAATGATTGAAAGGATATTTGATAATCCTGCTTACTCACTTCTCTAGGAAAAGGGGTCTCTAAGTATCTTTAATTCATATTCCCTTTTTCAAAGAGAGAAGCCAATAAAGACATTTCAGTTTTTCTGGCCAAAGTACTGCTCCCAGAATAATTTTTGGAATGCAAGAATAGAGGTCCATTTAAAATCATAATAAATTCCTACTTCTGTATGGCATTTTACAGGGTACTTTCAATTATTGAGATATTATCCCTTTAAGGATGTCCAACAAGCCCCTGAATTAGGCAGGGCAGGCACCCATGATTTTTAATTTTACAGGTGAAGAAACAGTTCCCAGAGAGGTAGCCAGGCTGATTGATCTCTTATGTAAATGAGGCATCTACTGCTTTAAATGTTAAGAAGAAGCCTGAGACCTTAAGAAATATTCTTCTATTCATGTCTAGAGAAGAGCTTACCTCTTCAAGATGTGATAGCAAAGTGTAGAAAGGGTAGAGGTTTCTAAAGTATTTTACTTTGAGGCGAATATAGAATGTATTTAGAGGGAGAAGTTGAAGTATTCTGTCTTTAGTCTTACCCTAGACCAGGGCTCCCCACCCCTGCCTTAGACTATCTTAACATGATTAAAGGTGTTATTTGGTACACACCCACATCCACTTTGGGTAGGAAAGAAAATGAAAGCCACGATATTTGCATTCAAACATTTAAAAAATAAAGCTGGAACACTCTAACGTGTACTTTCTACAAGGAGATCCAATGGTAATATTTACCTCAAGTGAAAATGGGAAGCAGCCTTGGGATTTGGAGTCATGAAAAAATTCCAGTCACTTTGTCTCTTCTATTCCCCTTTAGTAAATATAAGACAAATCTTTATTTATTTATTTATTGTTTAATTAACTATAAATCAGACAACTTCCAAAAGGCTGTGTGGTGTAGTCAACAGAATGCCAGGCAGCAAACAAAGGCGCCTGAGTACTAAGTGCTAGTTCTTCATGACAGAGCTGTGTAATCTAGGAGCAAGGGGAATCACTTCATCTCTCTGGATTTCAACTTCTTCACCTCAAAAATTAAAGGGTTGAATTAGATGACCTTTAAATTCTCTTCCATCTCTAATGTCTTTGAGTATAGCCTCAGCCAGTAATTGTTAAATGAGATAAGTATTTTGCTTGCCATAGCTTTATGATGGCTAAATAGTTAAATGAAACATTGGCTAATGGATAAATGAAGTAAGTAAAAATTTTTGGCTATATACATATATGTGTATGTGTGTCTACACATATACATACATACAACATATATATATATCAATAATATATATCAACAATAATATATTTATAATATATTTAATAATATATCAATTATATATCAACATGTATCAATCACATGACCAAAAGGTTTCTTTTTAACATACCCAAAATGGATGTGGGTGTGTACCAAATAACACCTTTAATCATGTTAAGATAGTCTAGGGCAGGGGTGGGGAACCCTGGTCTAGGGTAAGACTAAAGACAGAATACTTCAACTTCTCCCTCTAAATACATTCTATATTTGCTTCAACGTAAAATACTTTAGAAACCTCTACCCTTTCTATACTTTGCTATCACATCTTGAAGAAGCAAGCTCTTCTCTAGACATGAATAGAAGAATATTTCTTAAGGTCTCAGGTTTCTTCTTAACATGACCTGGCTGGACCCAGGAAGACCTGAGTTCTAATCCTACCTACCTCCAATATTAGCTGGGTAACATTTGTCAATTCCAGGTTCCTCATCTATAAAATGAAATAATGATGCCTCCATGAAACACCTCACAGAACTTTTGTGATGCTTATATAAATGATAAATATTATTATTATTATTGCTATCTCATTTTCTCATCTTTCTTGATAGAGTTGAGATAAAAATATTCTGAGGATAAGGGGAAAGGAACAAGGATTTATTAAGTGCCTTCTATGTGCCAGGCACTGTGCTAAGAACTTTTACATTTTTATCTCATTTCATCCTCACAATGGCCCTGGTAGGTAGGTGCTATCATCATCCAGTTGAAAAAACTGAGGCAAACAGAGGTTAAATGACTTGCCCCAGAGTTACATAGCTATTAAGAGTCTAAATTCAGATTTGAACTTAGATCTTTCTGAATCCAGGCCCAGGACTTTATCTACTGTGCCACCTAGATGCTTCACGTAGACATGCTGCTATTATTTTATGTTTTCTGTTCTGTCAGTCAGCCAATAAACATTTATTGTTTACTATGTGCCAGCTACTATGCTAAGTGCTGGGGCTACAAAAAAAGGCAAAAGACAGTCCCTGCCCTCAAGGAGGTCACAATCTAATGAGGGAAAACAACACATGAAAAGCCCCTGAAAAGTGGAGAATAGAGGCACAGCTAAAGAGAGGGAATGTAATAGAGGGCAATACTGAATTACTGCGGCCAGGTGGTGTCCTAGCTCCCCTCCCTAAATGGAGGATCTAAGAGGGATCCCACAGGTTAGGAGTACCGAGGAGGTATGAGTTTCAGATTTGATTTTATCTTGCAGGGAGATGAGTTTCTATAGACAATGATGAAGCCTAGTAGGTAGCCCCATTTAAAAATTATGAAGTATTTGTCCTAGGACCCCTCCTTATATGAGCTCTGCAGACTATTTTACAGTGTATAAAATAGCTACTTTTTGTGATCAAATAAAAGTATTGGGATGTAAGGTCATCTTTTATAGATCCACTGAAAACATTTCTGGGATGACTGGAATGACAGGGATGTCAAATACCTTGTCCTGTTCTCATGTGGTTTGAATTTCTTCTGCTACGTCTCTATATTTTGAAAGTTTTTCATTCCTTGCTGTTTGGAGAGTATTAATATTTGGTATGGTGTCAAGACATTATATTTTCATGGGGTCAATGTTGAGGGCAATAATTCTGCTTACAATGATTTTCTAGTGCCAGTTTAGTTTTATATTCATTTATCAACAATATTTTCTGTTTTGCATTTCTAGTATGGAGATTTATAGTCTTAGTTAATAAAGGATAGAAAGATTCTGATATAAAATTCTAGTCACTTGAATATATATTTTTAAGTGTTTGATAGATGATATTTTTTCAACCTATAGTAATATGTTGAACATTTCCATCCTTTCATTAATTAACAAGTATCAATCAATAAATGTGGGCACCCTAAAAATGACCCTTCTTTAGTTTATAGTGACAATGAACAAGTCCTAAATTGTTATTATAAACACCTGCATTTCTATTAAATGAATCTGCATGACTCAGTTGTTTAATGCTTCCTTCTTGACATATAATTGGTTGAATTCATATAAGTGTCACCTTTGGAGAGCCTTTTGTTTCTAGTCTTGCATTTTAGTTATTTTGTTGGGTTTCTCCAGAGATAAACAACCCTCAGTCACATTCAACAAATTTAGTGGTGAAAACCTGTTGTGAGTCATTAATATTGCTTTATAAAGTGAGATCTATTTTTTCTAAAAATATTTGTGTACATTATCAATTTGTTTATTGCTTGCTCAGAGAATATCTATTAATCTTTTCCTCCCTTTTGGAAGAGGAAGCATTGAATATCTTTACATGTGATTTGGCCTTAATAGCCATATATTGTTAACATCATATGTGTTTCAGTTTGGACACTTTTTGCCCTATTTTCGTCTATTGAAACATGCCAAAAGTGTATGTTAAGACTAATATTACAGAGATATTAATTTCTGTAAATGTATTTCCAATTCAACCTTGACTCTAGAATTCCAATTCATTTCTTAACCTGTACAACCTCCATAACTCCTTGATAACTTAATGTTTGATGACCATGCTATTTAAAAGTATCAAATCCATTGGTTAAATTTGGTTGTCATATTCAAACTCAAAATCTTTCTTCTCTATTCTTTTTGGGACACATTAAGAATTTTACACTTGTCACAACCAAACAACATTTTTATATATTTGGATAAAGTACTACAAGATAAAATAGATGTTTAATATCATTTTAAGTGAAACCGTATGATGATGCCATCCATGTACATCAAGCTATTAATAGCAAGATTTAATATGACTCTTTCTATGACTTAAAATTCATATTCAGTTCTAGGAAGGAGTGTTGATTTAAGGCTTGGCAGAACCATAGGAGGCTAACAGTCTCCCTGGAAGATGTCATATTTTATATTGATTATTCTTAATATTGTGACATTGGTGGTGTGTTTTAAGCAGTGAAGTTTTCCATCTCACCATCAAATACTCTAGAATTCTCCCTATATGTGGACCTATCTCATATATCTATAGTAAATTAATAAGTCATAAATTTGGAACTGAGTCAAGAGCTTTGAGATAATTATTAAAAGTGGCATGTCTCATGATGTTTGGGGATGTCTTATTTAATAATAACTGAATAAATGAGTTACTCTTCTCACACCTAGGCTTTTTGGCACGCTATTTTTACCCCTTAGCCAATATATTGTTTTCTTGTATGTGTTCATAGTTGTTGTCATATTTTCAAGTGGTTCAAGCCAGAAGTGTTTTGAATAAAGCACATAAACACACAATTGACATATTTGGAATAGTCACTGATATTCTTATCTTTTTGGTAATCAATATGCAGTGCTTTCTGTTAAGAAGAGGATTAGACTTACATAAGAGAGAAAACTGATAATGTACTTCACTGGTAATTCATGCATCACTGTGAAGTGTTTGAGCTAATAATTATGGGCCTCATCCAGACTCGCTGCTTTCCAGTTTGCAAAAAAAGCTACCATTTCACTCACCTCCCTTGACGTGATGGTTTTTTTAATGCATTACGTTAATGGCACATAAGCATTGTGTTTGAGCTATTATCCAGACTGAGTTTCTGTTGTGCTGGATGTCTTCTGACCATACAGACAACATGAAATTTTCCACATCCTCCAAGGATTCTCTCTCAACTCTAATTTCTTTGATTCTTCAGTCTCTATGGTATCATTTTGATTGATGTTTGATTGTTTTGTTCTTTGCATTGTTTTGACATGTTGTATCACATTAACTTTGAGGTTTTCACTCCCAATTGTTGATTAAAGATATCAAGAATTCCTGATACACTTTTGTATTCTGGTATACATTCCACATAAATTTTTGTTTGGTTATTGCTGCCTATAATCAATCAATATGGTGTTCAGCTTTTCTATGATCTTTTATTGTATTTCTTCAGGTTTTCAAGAATTTCCTGGAGCCATTTCTTCCAGTTGTTTGTTTGATGCCTGTCCTTAGGAATATTCCTAGATAGCACCTCCTATAGTCCTCTCATACATCCTATCACGATAGCTATAGAATATACTGTGTGTGAAGAACCTGAAATGTGTTTTCTCTTTTAGGCTAAATAATGTGGGAGAAAATTTCTATTAGTTTTATGTTTTATCAGTGGAATCATATGATTTGATCAATATACATCAAGAAATCAATGATATGTATTTACAACATTCATATAATTGCTGCAAATAGCAGCTTTTAAAATGATTTTGTTTTAATATAGTTGATCAATTAGTTAGATTCATTCTGTCAAACTCAAAAAATATTTTTGAAATACCATTTTAAGCATACCCATCTCCTTTTCAAAATCATTCAAGACTTTGTTTTGTTGTTGTTGTTGTTGTTTTTGCAATCCATTTTAAAATCCAGTAACACTTTAGGTATTTTCATTAACAGTAATTTTTTTATGACTACAGATTCTTCAGATATTCTCTCATCAAATTTAAGTAACTGCTCAATTTTTATTCTTATTTCATTTAATCTGGGTATACAGATGAAGATATTTCTTTTGATTGCCCTTCATTGATTCTGTGACATATTACTGTAGCAGAGCTTTCTTTGCTTGTGTCCAGATCACCTAAGATAGAATCACCCGTTTAGGAAACAGCAGGGACCTGCTATTGGGAGAAGGCAGTTTGTGCTCCCTACTACGTAAGTGGAAGCAGCCTCTTTCCATAGTCCACTTAACCAGAACAGGCTGCACTTCTAAAACTATCAGACTGGGAGAAACTGTGTTTAAGGGACAAAAGTCTGTTCATCCAAAGCATAGGCAACACGAACTAAGCTGGGTGTAGGTGAAGGGTGACCTTTCCCTACCCTCTCATTTATGCCATGTTTCCTCTAGAAATGAGTTTGGAGTTTTAATAATAGCTAATAATAATAGCTGACATTTATATAGTACTTATTCTGTGCTAGGCACTGTGCTAAGTACTTCACACAACAACGTTGGGAGGTAGGTGCTAATTATTATCCCCATTTTACAGATGGGGAATCAGAGGCAAACAGAGGTTAAATGACTTACCCAGGGTCACATAGCTAAGGCTGGATTTGAACTCAGGTTTTTTCTGACTCTAGGCCCAGAAGGCACTTTGGACTTGGAACTTGATGGAACTATGTTAACGCTGAGTTAAGTTGTACACCTAATCATACTCCCTTCTTTAAAGACCAAGAGACTCAAACGGGGAGAGGAGGGCATTTGCCCCCTAGTTGTTGAGGAGGAGTATTTGCATGTTTGTCCTTACTATACCTTTAAAGTAAATATTCCTTTGTAAAAGTTAATCTGACTATTAAGTGGTTAATAGGAACTGGGGAACTAGAGAGTCCCAGAAAAGTAGGGGAACAGGAACGCAAGTGGTAGGGAGTTGAACCAATGGAAGAAACTAGACATCTCAAAGTCACTTTAAGGGTACTGAAGAACTCTGGGGGAAGAATGAAAAATAACACAAGTGGCTCTCAGGTGGTGGGAACCAATGTAATTACTGTTGCATGATATAATTTAGAAATGATAATATAGTTGGCAAAAAGCAACATGAAGTCCTTTCTTAAAATTGCTAATGTGTATGACACATTTTGTTACAACATTTAATAATGGCACTTAATAAAAGCATTCATAACTTCAGTTCATTTCATGGACACTCATGGTTTTCTTGCGTTACACCTGCATTAGTGGTCAGGGCTATCTGCATCAAAGCATTTCCAAAAAACAGGGTATTGGTATTTCTGATTTATTATGATGTATATTATCATTTTGTGGCACCAGAAAATGAGGAAGCACTATTTCAATTCTGGTCTACTCTGTGTCAAATGGATGGTCCCCAATCTGGCAATGACTTCAAGGAGGGCCGATCTATAACTTGAAGTCATCTCATCTCTTTCTTAGGTTTATAAGATCAGTCCTAACACACTGGCTAGAGTGATTACTCAGTCAATGACATCGCTAGAGCCCAATAATCCAGAATTTTAGAGTTCTAGATGGACCAACATATATACTAAAGCAGTGTGAGGGTCCACAAAGTCCCCGTTGAGCATCAGCCTCACTGGCGTCTCCTTACTTTGCCATTGGACTTTCTCTCTGCTCCCCATTTACCTTTAGCAAGGATGATGAGATGGATTTGGCTCACAACAATGACATATTTGAATTGTACTTTATAATTTAAATAGCAATTTCATTTTATATAATGAGGAGGAAATTAAAGTTGACATCCCACAGGTCAGTAAAGATAATAACAATAATAACAGGGCATTTAAAGTCCACATGGAGAACTATTCTCTGTTTAAAATATACCACCAATACATAGTGTCAAAAACAATTAATGTATAGCGTAGTGTCTTTCAGGAAGACAGTGCTAGACCGTTGTGACTCTGCCTAGCTCTAAATATATCACTAAATGTGGCTTCAAAAACATCTTTCCTGAAATGAACTAAATATGACTTAGACATTAAAGAGGAAATCATACCAAAATATCATATTAATCACTTGATGTATATGGATCAAGTTATATGTTTCCACCAATACCACACACACACACACACACACACACACACACATATGCACACACATACATAAAATCTCCTAATGGAAACTTTCTCCAAAGATAAAAAATACAATAAATACAAAATGTTTACTATGCAGAGAAGAAACATAGAGACTGAAGGGTTAAAGCTTGAATGTGGAGGTCAAATTGAACCAGTGACTGAAGACAATATATAATAGATACCTTGATCTTCTCCAGAATAGACATGTTGAGCATAAAGCTATTAAAGTGAAAACTGTGATTGTGTATGTTAAGAGTCTCAATGGAATCCTAAAGTCAAATCTTAATGGGAAGAATACATCTTAGAGCAATTAATCACTATGCAAAATAAACTTTTAGAACAGTAAAATAAATGACAAAAGATTTAAGAAATATCCTAACAGGAAGTCATACGATATTAACGATTCACAGAACTTCCCTACTACTATCAAAGGCATCACCATGCTCCCAGTCCCCCAGGCTTGAAATATAGTTGTCATCTTCAATTCCTCATTATCTCTCACCCCTTATATCCATTGTGTTGCCTAAGCCTATTGATTTTACTTTTCAAACATCTTTGTACTGTGTACCCTTCTCTTCTCTGACAATGCCATCTCTCTGGTGCAGGCCCTCATCACCTCGTGCTTGAATTACTGCACTAGCCTGCTGGGAGGTCTGTTTGTATCCAGTCTCTCCCCACTCTTAATCTATCTTCCATTCAGCTACCAAAATGATTTTCCCAAAGCATTCAGTACTACGTCACCTTTCTAAATAATATCACCTTATCATATTCATTATACATTCTAATCATATTAATAATATCACCTTCAGGATCAAATATAAAATCCTCTATTTGGCCTTCAAAGATATTCGGAACCTACACCCCCACCCCAACACACACACACACATATAACACACAAACCTTCCTAGTCTTCTTTACACCTTATTCAAAACCTATCATTGACATTGACATTGAAATTGACATACAATGAAATTGGTCTCCTTCCTGTTCCTCAAACTAGGCTCTCCATCTCTCAGCTCTGCTTATTTTCTCTGGCTATCCCCCATGCCTGGGGGATACTACCTCCTCATCCCTGCTTCCTGGCTTCCCTGACTTCCTACCATTTCCAGTTAAAATCTCGCCTTCTACAAGAAGCCTTTCCCAATCCCTCTTACTTCTAGTCCTTTCTTTCTGCTAATTCTCTCCCATTTATCCTACATATATAGTTTGTTGCCTCCCTTAATAGATTATGAATTCCTTGAGGGCAGGAATCATCTTTTGCCTTTCTTTGTATCCCAAGCATTTACCACAGTGCCTGACACATTGTAGACACTTAACAAATACTTATGGACTAACTGACTGACTTCCCCAAGGACGTTCTAGAAAGATTAACATTTCCTTGTCAAAAAGGAGGAAGAAAATTGATAGTTCTTCACAGATTTACAGGAATATTTTGAAAACAAACAAAAAATGACTTCACAAAGCAGCATTAAAGATTGGCAACAGATATGTGCCACTGGATTTGTCAAATGAAAGCAATGATACCTCCCTATGGATACCATGAAATAGTTAAGACAAGCATGTAATCTATATCCTCCATATGCAACATCCATATGAACTCAACCAACAATATAGGAACAAAGACATATTCAGGAAGTTACTGGGTTATATGAATTTGTTTATAGAATTGGAAGACTTTATGACAGTGATTCAGGATCGGGTCACTGCCACCAGAAAATTATAGAAATGTTTTACTTAGGGAATCCAGATTTATTGATCAATGCAGATTATGAAAGTACATAGGAAACACAACACTGTGGGTTGCAAAAAGTTAGCACCTATCCTATACTTAGAAAGGCATGGTTTTATGATGGGAGTTATACACCAAAAACTTTCTATCCTTCAGAAATTAACAAATGACAAATAACCATGCTATAAGTACTGACCCAAAAATATTCTTGATAATTTAACAAACTAACTATACTGGAGTGGGAGCACTATCACATAGAAAATTGTTGTATATGACTTCCTAACACTTCAAGTATTTTTTATATATGTCATTATACTGAATACTCATAGATCTCCAAACAACAAGGATGAGGTATTCAAAATAGAGAGACAAAATAGAAGAAATCAAAGACATATGGAGAGAGTAAAATATTTATGATCTTTTACTTTCTTTCTACTCCTGCAGGTATTCTAATGATGTTCTTAATGGCCTTAAAGAACATGAGTTTACATCCCAATACCTTAATTCAGTTATAGAAAAATCATCATTTTGTCCACCTGGGTAATAACCCTCAGGGTATTTATTACATGTACAAAGAGTAATAGTAGAAGATCAACTTGTCCCAAGACCTATTCTACCTGAACGCCTTCAGAAAAGATGAGTAAGATAATAATATGAACAATAACAAAAGATGACATTTGTATATAGTGTCTTACTGTTTTCATTTTCCATATACTACCTCATTTGATCCTCACAACAAATCTATGATATTAGCACTAAAAGTTTTCATTATCCTTATTTTGTAGCTACAGGAAACCAAGGTACAGGGAACTTAAAATGTCAGGGGCAGAATAATAATAAAAACAATAGCATTAATAAAGTACTTTAAGCTTTGCAAAAAACTTTACAAATGCTATCTCATTTGATCCTCATAAAAACCCTGGAAGGTAGGTGCTATTTTAATCATCATTTTATAGATCTGAAAACAGAGGTTAAATGACTTGCCCAGGGACACAGAGCTAGTAAATATCTGAGGCAGGATTTTATGTCAGGTGTTCCTGACTCTAAGGCCTATGCTCTAGTCTATCCACTATGATACACAGCTTCCCACATTTCTGCTGACTATAAGACCAGAAGTCTTTCTACTCCACCAATATTTACCTAGATATGTGATTTCCATTTAACATACCAACCAGTTGACCTTTAATAACTCAACCAGAAGCACTTACTAAACAGAAATCAAAAGAAGAATAAAAATAACATAACATTCCATCCATGGATAAGGGGAACATTCTCCGTATTCTCCCCTCAATATACAACAACAATAATAGCTAACATTTATGTAGCGCTTATTATATACCATTCCCCAGGTGGTAAATGGTCAAAAGATATGAACAGGCAGTTTTCAGAAGAAAAAATCAGGGCTATCTATGGTCAGCAGCTAGGTGACAAAGTGAATAGAGTGCCAGGCCTGGAGTCAGGAAGACTCATCTTTACAAGTTCAAATCTAGTCTCAGACACTTACTATGTAACCCTGGGCAAATCACTTTACCCTGTTTGCTTCAGTTCCTTCATTTGTCAATAAGCTAGAGGAATAAAAAATGGTAAACCACTTTAGTGTCTTTGCCAAGAAAGCCCCAAATGGGGTTATGAAGAGTCAAACATGACTGAACAAATAAGTCATATGAAAAAATGGTCTAAATCACTACTGAGGAGAGAAATGAAAATTAAAACAACTCTGAGGTACCACCTATCAGATTGGCTAATATGACAGAAAAGGAAAATGACAAATGCAGAAGGGAATGTGGAAAAAATAGAATGCATTTTTGGGGCAGTTGTGAACTGATCCAACTATTCTGGAGAAGAGTTTGGAACTATACCCAAAGGGCTATAAAAGTGTGCATACCCTTTGACCCAGCAATACCACTACTAGTTCTATATCCCAAAGAGATCAAACAAAAAGGAGAAGCTACCAGAAAGGTGGCTGATTTACACGTAGTGTTATCTATGGGACTGTTCACTCTACAATTGACTTGCCTGGGGTACATATCCAGTAGAGGAATCATTTGATCAAAGGGTATGAACAGTTAAGTGACTTTTCTTGAATACCTATGAATTATCTTCCAGAATGGTTAGGTTAATTCATAGCTCCACCAACAGGCTATCAATTTGTCACTCTTCCTATAACCTCTCCAATACTGGATATATTCATTTTTGTCATAGTTGACAACTTAATTGGTGTGAGGTGAAATCTTAGAGTTGTTTGAATTTGCATTTCTATTGTTATTATTTTGGATAATATATTCATATAGTTATCTCTAATATCATTTATTCATTTCCTAATAATATCCTTGATTTCTTTTGTGTTTGTTGCAGTATCTTTTTTTCATTTGTAATTTTGCTATTTGTGTTTTCTTGCTCCTTTTTATTACATTTTCTAAATACTTCTCAATTTTAGCTCACAGGGTTATGAGTATTAACTGAGATAATATATGTAAAGCACTTTGCAAGCCTTCAAAAGAGCTGTATAAATGCTAGCTATTATTATTAAATAACAGATTAATAGATTTTCAATTTATGTTAGTTTTATAACTTTTGATGATATTGTTACTTAATTATAACTTTGTGCATTGTTGTCTTCTCTTCTCCAGAACAATTACAGCTAGTTCCTTCAACTAATCCTTCCTTACATGGTGTGATATTAGGGTCTATCATCATCCTGGTTGCAGTGCTCCAGATCCTCTCTAGCTTTTCAATATGCTTCCTACAATATAGCACCCAGACCCAAACAAAATAATCTCAGATATAGTAGAGATATTACTTAGGCTTCTCAATGTTACCACAAATCACATTAGTTGCCATAGTGCATTGTTGTCTCATATTAAACTTTAAGTCCACTAAAATCCCCAGATTGTTTTTTTTTCTTTTTACCTGATAATACAATTTTCTTTCTTATTTATTTATTTTGAAATGGAAGGGATTTGGTTCCTATAGTTTAGGTTCCTTGATTATTTTTTTCCCCGAAGTGTGCTTCTCTGTGTGAATTCTTGATATTTATATTATCACTCTTCTTCAAGATTAATGTGTGTATACATATACACATATAATACATGTATTATATACAATATTTTTCACAAGGGAAAAATACACATTTTCAAAAAGGCCTACAGAACATGCAGCATGCTGTCCTCCTTTTTCTTCATGTGTTGCTCATTTTTCAAATCACAGAATTACATTTTAGTGTGGGAAGTTATCTCAACAGCTATCTTACCCAATTCATATATAAAGGAATGTCCAGTACAACTTTTCCTGAACCATATAAGTAACCTTAGACCAGAAGTTTGTGGGCCTCAGTGGAGCAGGCACCCTCATCACAGTTCCAGAGCAGAAAGGAATGCTTGTGATCACTCACAAACCAGTACACAGACTAGAAGAGTAGTGAACACACTTCTCCTTGGATCATACCACCTTGGAAAAACTGAAAACTTACTGGTCCCTAGATGTATCTCTGAAAACAGCTGCACAAAATCCCTGAGGCTTGGGACAGTGTGTCCTCCACCCTGGAAGCAGAGCCCACTTTAACAAAGACTGAAAAGTCAAGAAATAGGCTAGGAAAATGAGCAAACAACAGGAAAAAAAATTCTGACCATTGAAAATCACTTTGGTGATAAGGAAGATCAATACACACACTAAGAAGACAGAAAAGTCAAAGCTCCTACATCCAAAGCCTCCAAGAAAAATATGAATTGGTCTCAAGCCTTGGAAGAGCTCAAAAGGGATTTTTAAAATCAAATAAAAGAGGTAGAGGAAAAAATGGGAAAAGAAATGAAAGTAATACAAGAAAATCATGAAAAAAGAGTCAACAGCTTGGTAAAGGAGGCACAAAAATTAGAAAAGAAAATAATATCTTTGAGGGCAGAGACAAGATGGTGAAGGGAAAGCAGTGACTTGCTTGAGCTCTCCCCCCAAACCACTCCAAATACCTATAAAAAATGGCTCTAAACAAATTCTTAAGCAGCAGAACGCACA
>NW_020955144.1:141695-142191 GCF_900497805.2 Vombatus ursinus
GAGTGAAACAAATTTCCATCCAAAGACAGCCTGGATGGTTGATTGGAAAGGTATATCATGCTGGGCAGGGAGAGGAGCACAGTTCAGTGTGGACGTGCAGGCTGCAGAGACCCTGGAGCAGGCCTCAGAAGACTGAATCATGGGCAGCTGTGGTGGTTTCCAGACTTTTCAACCCCTGAACACCAAAGACAACTCGGAAGGTCAGTGGGAAAAGTCTGTGACTGTGGTGAGAGAAGGAGCTAGGTCTCAGCCGCCCCTAGGGCCGCGGCTGTTTCCTGAGCTTCCAGCCCACAGACTGAGGAGGAATCAAGTGGCTGCTCAGAGGGGGATTGCAGGGATCTCTTTGCCAGTGCTGAGGCAGGAATCTCTTGCTTTACTGGTGCTTGGATCTGGGTCACGGTTCTGAGGGGTGGTCGAGGGGCAGTCCTGGGGTGAGGAGGAATGCTGGTGTGGTGAAGCTTCTTCTGGTGGTGCAGAGAAAACACCTCGCCCCTTT
>NW_020955144.1:142399-142632 GCF_900497805.2 Vombatus ursinus
GACAATGAAACCAAAGCTCCTACATCCAAAGCTTCCAAGAAGAATATGAATCAGTCCCAGGCCTTGGAACAGCTCATAAGGGATTTTGGGAAGCAAGTAAGAGAAGTAGAGGAAAAACTGAGAGTTTTGCAAGAATGAAAAACAAGTCAACTGCTTGCTAAAGGAGGCCCAAAAAAATAACGAAGAAAATAACACTTTAAAAAATAGCCTAACCCAAATGGCAAAAGAGGTCC
>NW_020955145.1:0-2055 GCF_900497805.2 Vombatus ursinus
TCTTCTCTTTAGTCTGGGATTCTTGCCAAGGTGATTTTTCTGCAGCTGAGTTTGATGATGGAACTGAGACCCTGCTTTGCTCCTGCAGTCTGGCCATACTGCTGCTGCTTGCTTCCAAATGTCTTCCTTCCTCAGTATCTGCTCAAAGCCCCTGTATTTCCAGAAATACCACTTCTGTCTGTAGGTCTACTCAATCAGTCCTGGAACTGTGACTGAGTGTTTGGCTACAAAGCTTCTAGTCTGCATCTGTCCCCATCACAGTGCTCCAGTATGGGTCTGGTAATGCCCTCATAAGAGTTTGGAACCTTGTCTTGCCCTGGGCTCTGGAGTGCTTCAAGCAGTGTGCTCCTGGCCTGACCCAGCCCCCCACATCCACAGGCCTCTTTTGTCTCCATGCCAACCTAGATTGGACAAATGATTCGTTTTGACTTTAGTTGTTGTTGTTGTTTGTTTTCCCTATCAGGATCTGACCTGGAGGATTTTCAGGTACCATTTAAAGGAGTTTGGGGGGAGGGGCTGGGGGGGGGCTTATCTATATGTACTGCTCCCTACCATCCTGCCATCTTAGCTCTCTCTTATTATTTCTAAAGATTTAGAATGTTCCTCAAAAGAAAAAGAGCAAAAATGTACACAAAAGATAAAACTACCTATGATAAGGTTAGACAGTATAATTCTGGTGTATTTTATTCATTCATTCATTCTGAGGACAAGTTGTCCTTCCAGTAATGAAAGCTGTTGGAAACAAGCAACCCTTGTTTCCTTTTGATTAAAAGGGTTTACATAATAAAGATAAGAAGAACTAGCCCCACCCATGTGCCAGTCCTCACAGAGTCAGACAGGAAAACAAATGTAAATTAAGACATTGAATTTCACTCAGAAAACTCTATTGGATGATCTGAAAAATTGATATTTATGTCTTCTCTGTCTCTCACAAAATGGAATGGGCAACCTTAGGCAGGAGTGGGTTCTATTTCCTTGGAGGTCTTCCAGCCAAGGCTGGATGACAACTTCTCAGGGATATCTATTATAGAGGGGATTCTTATTCAGGGATGGGTTGGAATCAATTCCTGATGATATTCTATGATTCTGTCTTAAACATTCTTCAACTCTCTTGGTTGAATAATCCTATCAAAAGGAATTAAGCTCTGCTTATGTGTATGTATATCTATGTGTATATATCTAGGTATGTGCTTAGGTATATGTAGGCATACAACCTTTTAAATAAAATCATGTTAGCCCATGGTGCTTATGACTTTCCATTTCTTCATGCTCACACGCCATTTGTCCAATTTTGTTGCTGACTGATAACTTTATTTACTTGGTCTGCTATTTCGAGGGCCTCTTAGAATATGAAGATATTTGTTTATACCCCAGGCTTTCTGGTAACATTTTAATTCTCCATGATTTCTGGAAGATTATTGTAATTCTGCTCTCATATTAGAAAGTTCTTTGTTTCTTCCTGAACCTACACATGATAGACAATGATTACAATGCCTGATTAAAAACTAGAAACGTTTGGCCTAGTATGAATAAAGGAACAGCTAGGTAGCACAGTGGATAGAGTGCCGGGCCTGCAGTCATGAAGACTCATCTTCCTGAGTTCAAATCTGGCCTCAGACACTTAGTAGCTATGTGACACTGGGCAAGTCACTTAATCCTGTTTGCCTCGGTTTCCTCATCTGTAAAATGAGCTGGAGAAGGAAAGGGCAAACCACTACAGTATCTTTTCTGAGAAAATCCCAAATGGAATCACAAAGTCAGGAATGACTGAAATGCCTGAACAGCAACACTAGGAGGAAAGTCCACAGCTGGAGCTTTCCACAATCTGACCTCTGTCAGCTTTCTAGACTAATTTCCCTTTGGGCAACTATCAAATCTTATACTCCAGTGAAATGGATTCCCTTTACACGAATATGCCTTGTGCTGGCCCACTGAGAAAATTTCACTCACGTTACTCCCTTCACCAGAAATGCCGTATGTGCTTCCTCAACCTATTCAAATTGTATCCTTTTCTCAAGTCCAGGTTCAACTTTTAATTTCTTCCTGGGGCCTCTT
>NW_020955145.1:2065-12590 GCF_900497805.2 Vombatus ursinus
ACTTTAAAACTATCAAGTAGTGTAACTTGAAAAGACAATAAGAAAACAAAATTAATATGGATTTGAACCTGAGGGAGAGAAAGAAAACATGAAAACCATCATATTACTAGGACAGTTGGAGACGTCACATGTTACCATTCTAGGTAAGGATCCTTGACTCAACTGATGAGTTGACTCAGAAATACTGGGGTTTTCCCAAAATACTTTTGGTATTTAAGAGATTGGCATTAGGACAGGTAACAGTGTTCCTTTAGAACTGCTTGAAGAGAAGTTTGGGCATAACACTGTAGTAAATTTGCTTTCAATGAATATTTTCATTACCTGTCTTTTGAAAATAACTGATCCAAGGAAAATCCAAGAAATCTCTCAATTAAGATTCCAGAGTAACCTCAGAATCAATGATTGTATTGGTTATAGCCCTTACAATTTTCTAAGTTGTCTTTACAATGTTGTTGTTACACGTTTTTTTTTTTGCCTGGTTGTGCTGACCTTATTCTTCATTTGTTTATAAAAGTCATTAAAATATTCATGTTATAGTATGAATTATCCTTCAGCATCTGCTTACTTCTTCTGCTTCAGTTTATATGAGTCTTTCTCTATCTTTTGGAAATAATCAATTTCCTCATTTCTTAGTCTTATAGTACTCCATCACATTCATATTCCAAAACTTATTCAGTCCTTTCTTTGTTGGAAATCCTATTAGTTTGCACTTTTCTGCCACTGTAAAAGTATCTGCTGTAAATATTTTTGTGCATAAAGAACTTCTTTCCTCTTTTGTTTTAGTCTAGCACTAGGCTAGCTGCATCAAAAAGAATACACTGTTTAATACCTTTCTGTGTATAATTCCAAATTGCTTTCCAGAATGAGTGTACTCATTTATGGATCCACCAATAGTATATCAATGTGCCTATTTTCTCTTAGACCCTCCAATATGTATAATTTTCCTTTTTTTTACTGTTGTCTTTGACACTCTATTGGGTATGAGGTAGCATCTCAGAAGTACCTTAATTTACATTTCCCTAATTAGTAGGGATTTGGAGCATTTTTTCATAGGCCTATGAATAGCCTGGATTGCTTCCCTTATTTTTGTCTATCAGTAAGCATTTATTAAGTACCTGCTATGTACCAGGCACTATACTTAGTGCTGGGGATACAAAAAAAAAAAGAAAAAGATAGCCTTTACCCTCGAGAAGTTAAAAAATCTGTCTGTTCATATCCTCAGACTATTTGTCAATTGAGGAATGGCTCCCTGTCTCATAAATTTAAATCAGTTCCTTATATATCTTGGAAATGAGGCCTTTATCAGAGAAACTTCCTGTAAAGATTTTCCCCCCAATTGCTTCCCCTTTAATCTTAGTGTTATTATATTTGTTTCAACAAAAACATTATCATTTTGTCATTGAAATGATGTTTTACTCTATCTCTTGTTTGGTCATGGACTTTCCCCTTGTCCATGGATCTGATAGGTAATTTTCCCCATATTTCCCTAAATTTATGATGTGCCCTTTTATATTTAGGTCATGAATCTACTTGGAGCTTATCTTGGTATAGTTTGTGAGGTGGTCTAAAACTAATTTGTTCCATATTTCTATCCAATTTTCCCAAAGGGTTTTGCCAAATAGTGATTCTTTATTACAATAGCTAGGATATTTGTGTTTATCAAATACTAGGGTATTAGATACATTTGCTTCTCTATATTGTATGCTTAATCTGTTCCATTGATCAATATCTCTTTCTTAACTAGTATTAAACTATTTTAATAATATCTGTGATATAGTTTGAGATCTGACATTGCTAAGCTCCCTTTATTCCCATTTCTTTTCATTGTTTCTTTTGAGATTCTTGACCTTTTCTTTCCCATATGAATTTTTTTAATTTTTTCATTTATTTACGGCTGGTAGGGGTAAATTTATGTCCCCCATTATTATAGTTTTTTAAAAATCTATTTCTCCTTGTAATTCCTTTAATTTTTCTTTTTCATATATTTATGCTATGCCATTGAGTGAATAACTTAAGTATTATTAAGTATTAAAATAAAATCATCATCAATGCTACCTTTCAGCAGCATGGCCTGAGATCAGGAGCCCCATAGGAAGGACAAATGTCTTATCCTAGAATGTGGTGTTGCTGAAGATAATTCCCAAGTAGGAGGTAGTGGGAGGTGGAAGTTGAAGAGTTCATGGCAATCTTATACTGGGTGTGTGTGTGGTGGGGGGAGGGGCGGTGTGTGTGACAGTGTACACCTTGGAAGTCTGCCTTCTATGACAGAATGTGGTGCCTCTCTGTGGTCAGCATCCTAGCATAGAAGTAGCAATGTCTGAGTTTCTAAGGATAGCTTGGCACCCAGAATAGTGGAGATAGGGGAAGAACACATACAAAAAAAGAAAAGTTGCTATGTCCTTTAGAAAAGAGACTGATAATGGAGAGTTCTAGGCATGTTGTTAACACCATGGGACTCAGAACAATCCTAACAAATGGTGCTACTTCTATATATGACATTACTTGTGCATTGTTGTTTTTAAGAGTGAGACCCAGCAGGAAAAAAAAAAGAAGGACAAGGCAAAATCAATAAATGCAATAACAAAGATATTGGATAGAAGGAGCATAAACATCATGATTGAGAAGCTTTAACCCCTTGAAGGACATAGAATCAATAACAATTCTATAGAAAATCAAATTCAGAATATCCTGGAAGCAAGAGAAATAATGAAAAGGGCAAAACCAAGGAACATTTTGGGGAAAGAGGAAGAGTAAAAGAAAATGACAAAAATTTGAAGTTAGAGAGAAAGGAAGGAAAATTTTTACCTAATGTCTTAATTAGGGAAAGAGAAGGAGTGACAGAAAGGAAAGAGTAGATAGCTAAATGAATTTAAAACAAGAAAGAGAAAGAACAATTTAATTATACTTAAAGAACCTGGATAGAGGGTAAACAAATAAAAGTGAAGGACAAGGTGATTGTTTAAGGAATAGAATAAAGTCAAAAGAGAGTATAAGCAAAATTAACTGCAGAGGCAAAGAAGTGACTAATAAGGGTAAAGTCACAAAAACAAAAGCAACACAACATTGATCATAGAAGAAAAACAAAAGTTAAACAATCATAACTTTAATTTTTAACCAACTAAACAACCTAAGAATATCACTGAATGATAGAATGGGGTTGAGTGGGGAGGAGAGAACCACAATAGTCTACTGTATACAAGAAAAAAAGAATCTTTAAAAGAAAAGACAAATAATGAAAACGAGAGCCTGGAATAAAATATACTACTTATCAAGTAAGTAAAAAATAAACAAGAATTATAATCATGTCTCACATAGCAAAACTACTGACAAAATCACAGAATTTAAGAATGAGAAGAGACCTCAAAAGCCATCCAGGTCAACACATAAAATCAAGGATCCTTTTGCTACATTGTAAGTGGCAAGTGGTCATCCTGTCTCTGCTTGAAGGCCTACAAAGTGAGGTGATCCATTCCACTCTTGAGATGGGTTTAAATGTTAAGTATTTTTTCCTGACACCTGGCCTGAATTTGCCTCTTTTTACCTCTTACCCATTGTTTGTTCCTCATTTTGCCCTTTGGGCCCAAAAGATCAAGTCTAATTCCTCCTGTACTTGAGTCACTCAGCCAGTCAACAAATATTGCCTACTATGTGTTGGACAATGTGATAAGAACTAGGGCTACCAAAAAAGTGAAAACAAAACAAAATTAAATTAAAAAAGAAAACTGTCCCTCCTCTCAAGGAGCTCAGATGACAACCCCTCAAATACTTGAACACAGCTATAATGTCCTCCTGAGTCCTTACTTCTCTGCGCTAAATATGTCTAGTTTCTTTAAGTGGTCCTTATATGATACACACTGGAGACCTTTTACTATCTGTTGCCCTTATCTGGAACCCAAGAAAACATGGGTTCAAGTTCACCTCTGACACAAATTGGCTATATGACCCTAGGCAAGTCACTCAATGTCTTAGCACCCCACAACTCTCAGACTAAAAGCTGCATAGAAGATGTGAATCTGCATTAAAAGAGGGGAATTTGATGATAAGGAATTCTACATACCAACAAAATCACCTTTGGTTCAAGTAGGGATGAATACTTAACCTACTTTTATTTGGCATACTTCTAAAAATGTTAGAAATAGTAAGAAGAAAAGAAATCAAAGGCATGAACATAGGCAAAGGGGACAAAATTATCCCTGTTTTCTGATAACTTGATGGTTTGCTTAGAAAATCCTAGAGGACCAGCAAAGAAACAAACAGAGATAATTAATAGGAGCAACAAAGTTGTAAGGCACACAAGAAAAAATTAATTTTTATATAGCAATAACAAAATAGGTGAGAGAAAGGGAATAAACATTTATATAATGCTTACTATGTACCAAACACTGTGCTAAGCACTTTTAGAATCGCATTTGATAAAAAATGGACAAAAATCCAGAAAGAATCAATGAAAGGGAAGTTCCATTAAAAATAAGTACACAATTCAGAGAATGGCCAAACCTCCAAGGTGTACTCCAGAATTGTCTGGTCCTCTGAGCTAAAAAATCCAGAAGTCTAATTCTGGAAGACAGAATGCTGCAAAGGAACCCAAGCTGACTTCAAACAGCACAGGACACCCTGCCCAAAAGCAGACCTAGAGGCAGAGCTTCGCCTTCCCATGAAGCCCTAACTGGGGAACTAAAGCTGGAGAGATAAATTAAAAAAAAAAAAAGCTAAAAAATTATGGTGGTGTTAGAGAGCTTTTCACCTTCGCAAGAATTAAAGAGTAAATCAATCTGTAGAAACAGCAAGCACTGACTCAAAGAGGGAAAAAAACAATTTTCTACAAGTACTACATAGCTATCTTGTAGGGACTGGGGGAGTGGATTTTTAATGGAATAGAGGACTTTCAAGAATTTCTGATGAAACACTAGAACTGAGTAATTGCTTTGAAAAGTAGACACAAGATCAAAGAGAAACATATGCAAGAAAATTTATTTGAGCAATTGAAAGGAGGTATGAGAAACCAGTGTCACTTCAGAATGTTAATACCTTCCAAGGGTATTGAGGGAGTTGAGTTAAAGTTGGTTTTTGTTTGTTCGTTTGTTTTTTAAGTAAAGATGTTGGCAGTAGATTGGTTTTGTTTAAGGGTTTTGAGAAGGGAAAGAGAAGAGAGCATAAATGGATTACACTAGTGTAAAAAGGAAGAAAGGAGTGGAATTTGCTATTTCTTATAATTGGGGTACATGAGAAGAAGAATATACAAACATAGAGAAAAGGACAGGATGGGGCAGACATCATATGAATCCAACTTTTGTCTGAAATGGGCAAAGAAGGATTCAATACTAAATCAGTTTGCTGTAGAAATACATCAAACCAACAGGGAAATCAAGTGAGGATAGGGTGGGAGAAGTGGTTAATTAAACTGATGAGGGAATAGCTAAAAGTAAAATTAAACTTGCAGATACTAAAAGGGAGGATTAAAAAAAGGCAAAGAAAAGACCTAATATCTAAGGGTTTACTTTAGATTATCTCTTAAACGATCTTGGGTATCATTCCTGGGGAGTATGAACCAATGCATAAAGAAATGAACAGACCCTCCAATTACTACACACAATTCCAAACCAACTCTTCTAGGAAAAGATTCCTTTAGAAATTCCAATATATTGTCACATATCCATAGGATCAAGGTTCCACACAACACAAATACTAGCAATTTATATTGGCTATATATTCAAGATCATAGTAAGTTATGTATTCCATAGAAGAAAGTGACATCTTTTTTTTTTAGACAATTAGGGTTAAGTGATTTGTCCAGGGTCACACAGCTACTGTCAAGTGTTTGGTCTGAGGCCGGATTTGAACTCAGGTCCTCCTGACTTCAGGGCCAGTGCTCTATCTGCTGCGCCACCTAGCTGCCCCCAGAAAGTAACATTTTCTATGAGTTTACTTTTTCTCCCACATTGAAATTAAAAACAAAGAAGTAAATATTAAAAATATTAAATTCATTACTTAAAATAGAACTTCAATTAGATGTGGAAGCTACATTTGAGATAGAGTTCTTCTTTATCCCAACAAAGTTAGCCATGAGGAGCAATTTCCAGAGGGTCTTTGTTCCAATTCTCTCAGATCTTTCCTACCTTTCACAGGCTGCTTCCTTTCTGTGACATCTAAGTTCCCTTCTAGCTTTAAATCTGTGAAGTGGATTATTTTTCTAATTGTCTACCACGGACATGGCCAGATACTTAATATGGCTTCTTCCATTCATATACAGAATTATTCTCCTTTTCCTTGTCTTTCTGAAGGCAACAAATCTGCTCAGTCTCCTGAAGCTCCCTCTCCACGGATTTCCATTGGTCGGGGGCTCTTTCAGAGTCATTCTTCTGCTGACATAACCCCCCAGACAATTAGTTTTTGAAGGCTACTTCATGGGAAAGATTTATCCAATCTCCTAATGCAAGATTTTGAATGATTTAGCATTTGTGTTTAAAAATGAATAAAGTTTATAAAATACCTGTATTTTAGAGGGGCAATGTTGACTTCATGTGACTTTGTCAAATGGTTTACTATATTCATCTCCAAAATATTATTCTTGTGACTCCATGAGGAATGAAATTTACCATGATTCTCAAAGACCATCAGCACTTTGTAAGCTCTGATATCAAAAGTTAGAAAAAGATTTCAGTATTCATCTGGTTGTGGAATGTTATGCTTAGAACAACTTAGTTAAGTTTGGAATGGCCAAACACCACAATTGTCCATATGTAAATGAACTTCTTCAGCCATAGCAACCCTCAAAGAACACCTATCAAATACTTGAGAGTTTTCAGTCTATATCTCAGCAAGCTAAGAAATTATAACCATGATATCATCATAGAACCCTGAAGTATTATCATTCTGTCTAATGTAGAAATGAATGAAATTGTTCTTTTGGTCCACAAAGGCTGATATTGTGGTTTACTTAAATTTAAGTTCTGTGTTTTAGAATACAAGTATCAGGTGAAATTATTGAACCGGATGGCATCAGTTTAATAGGTAGAAGTGTATCAGAGATATAATAGATCAGAGATATCATAGAGATAATAAGGAGCTGCTGAAGTTTATGGAGAAGTACATAAACATGGTCAAGCCTGTACTTTGGGAATATCACTTCAACAACTATGTAGGGGACAGATTGGAAAAAGAACATGGAAACCAATTAGAAGGTATTTGAATAGGTCCAGTAGAGGACCTAAAACTAAGGTGATAGCTGTATGTTTGACGAGGGAAATCAAGATCTGAGAGGTTTAATCAAGGTAGCAATTATTTACATACATGGGTTAAGTATTGCTGGTCCTTTAAACAAAATGTTAACCATCTTATAACAGTAACACTAAGGTTTTTTAAATTATTTGCCAGGCAGTAGCCACACACTGGATTTAAAGAAATGGGAGGAAAATACATGGGTCCAAAAGGAGGGTATATGTTAAGAAGTCCTTAAAAAGTCCTCTCTAAAGATGCCCATCAATTAAGGAATGGCTAAATAAGCTGTGGTATATGATTGTGATGAAATGTTTTTGTGCTATAAGAAATGAGAAGCAGAATGATTTCAGAAAAACCTGGAAAGACTTAAATGAACTGATATAAAGTGAAGTAAGCAGAACCAGGAGAACATTGTACACAGTAACAGTAACATTATACAAGGAAGAATTATGAATGACTTAGCTATTCTCAGGAATATAATGATCCAAGACAATCCCAAAGGACTCTTGATGAAACATGCTATCTGCCTCCAGAGAAAAAACTGATACTGTCTGAATAAACTGAAGCATGCTATTTTTCCCTTTCCTTCCTTTTTCATATTCTCATATAAAATTGTTAATATGGAAATGTTTTACATGATTGCATATGCATAAATTATATTGGAGAAGGGAAGGGAGGTAGGGAGGGAATTTGGAACTCAAAACTTTTAAAAAAATATTTAAAAATTGTTTTAACATATAATTGGGTAAAAAATAAAATATTTTTAAAAAATCTCTAGGACCAAAAAAGTCCTCTCTAAAAACTACTCTTAGATACTTATAGTCTGTGAATTATTTTACCCATCATATTCCAAAGGCAGTGAGGGAAGAAAATCTTTGGAGTGAAAGTTAGTATTTATTATCTTGGTAAGTTTCAACCAGCAGAAGAGGTTAGAAAACTTTGTTGTTGCTGAGACCATTTTTGGAGCTTTTTCCAAGACAAATGCTCACAAGCTCTTTGGGCGAAGCTATCATTTTGAAGGTACGATTGGTCTGATATCATATTAGTAGCAACCACACTTGCTTCCTAAGTAGTTGGCTCAAAACATGTTGACCAGCTAACAGAGCAGCTAGCAAAAGACAGAGGAAGGATTATCTGAACCCAGCAGAGCATGAGTAGAGGAGTGATAAGATGACAGTGTGACAGTGCACAGGTTGATAATAAGAGCTCAAGGAGCCTATTTCGTGATTCATTCTTTATTCCACAGTGAGCCAATAAGAAGAGAGTAGGGTCATAGTTCATAAACATGACTATTTCCTATTTATTCTAGGACATTCTTTATATGACAAGAAAACACTTGGAACTTGTTGAGAAAGGGGAAATTCTATTTGATACAGGGTGAGGCATGAGATGCCAACCTCTAGACACCACTTTGTAAGGCATTTAGCCTGATTACAGAGATAGGAGCCATTAGGGAAATCATTTATTCCAATACATGGGTAGGACAGTCAGAAATCCATCACCCAGACCTCTCACTATTGGGATGATAAATGATGAGACATTGTAACCATGAAACTGGAGATGGCTTCTGTGGGATATAACTTGTTCAGAGCCAACACACATGGTTGTTGTCAGTATCCAAGATTATTTTGGGGCTAGATGTGTGATTTTACTACATTGAAAAATCTCTGGTGAGGAAACTCCTTCTGCCAAACATGATCATTACGTGCTCTGGAGAAAAGTCTTAGAAATATACTAAAAGGTTAAAGACACACTAAAAGATTAAAGATTAAGCAACTTCCCCAGGGGTACACAACCAAATGATGACAGGCCTTGCCTTGTCATCAAGATAGTCACTCTTATCTTCTACACCACAGTTCATTTAACTGTTCTTGAGAAAACCTAAAGCCAGGAATAGGTAAGCTATTTTCACTTGGTGTGGTGACCATTGCTATAGGCATGAGGATCTTCTGAAGGAACTGGGTGTGGTTAGCCTGGAGAACTGAGGCCTGGAAGAGGAACATGGTAGTTGTCTTTGTGCATTTAAAAGGCTATTATCTAGCGGAGAGATTTGACTTGTAGCTTCTTTGATAATATTTTATTTAAAATTTTCAGTTATGATTCATTAGGAACACTGATGTATACTGTTTTGTCTCTCCATAATTAAGATCATATTTATGTCATAAGAGGAATTTACTAAGGACTCCTTTTTTCCTATTTTTCAAAGTTCATATAGTATTGGAATTGTTTCTTAAATGTTTGGTAGAATTCACTTGTAAATTCATCTGTATTTGTTTTTTAAAAAATTTTTCCTAAAGGGTTCATTTATGGCTTGTTTGATATCTTTTTCTAGTATAGGGTTATATGGGTACTCTATTTTCTATTGTGTTAATTTGGCCAAATTATATTTCTTGAAATATTAATCCATTTTAGTTATTTTTATTTTTATTGGCACATTGTTGGATAGAATACCTCCAAATAGGTGTTTTTATTTATTCTTCATTGGTTCTGAATTTTTTTTTTTATTTTTTGGTACTGGCAATTTGGTTTTCTTCTTTCTTTTTTAAAAATCAAGTTAACTAATGGCTTATCTATCTCAATCTGATTCAATCTGATTTTTAAAATACTCCCAATTTTATTTATTAAATTTTTTTTGCTTTCAATTTTGTTAATTTCTCCTTTGATTTTTAGGATTTCCGTTTAAGTATTATATTGGGGATTTTTAATTCGTTAGTATTTTATGTTTTTTTTGTTAGTTGGATGTCCAATTCATTGATCTACTCCTTCTCTTCTATTGATGAAAGCATTTAGAGATCTAATTTCTTCCCTTGGTACAACTTTGAGTGCATCCTAAAAAATATGGTATGTTGTCTCATTATTGTCATTTTTAATGAAATTGTTGATTATTTTGATTTGTACCAATTTTTTAGATTTAATTAATTTATAATTTTTTTCTTCAAAGGCCCTTTGGTTGGTAAAAGATGCATTTTATATTTTCTGCTTTTACATATATTTGTAAGGTATTTATGACCCAATACATTGTCATTTTTTGTGATGGTACAATGCACAGCTGAGAAACAGGCATATTAATTTCTATTCACATTCAACATTCTCCAGAAGTCTATCAAATCTATTTTTTCTAAAATTCTATTCAGGTTCTTAATTTTTTTTCATTTATTTTTTGGTTAGACTTATCTAGGTCTGAGAGAGAAGAAAAGAAGAAAGGAAACAAGCATTTGCTAAGGCCTACTGTACTGTGTGCCAGTCACTGTGCTAAACACTTTACAAATATTGTCTTATTTCATTCTTAGAACAACTATGGTAGGTT
>NW_020955145.1:12627-12977 GCF_900497805.2 Vombatus ursinus
CGTGCTGGTATTATCACTATTTTACAGCTGAAGAAATTGGGATAGACAGAAGTTAAGTTATTTGCCTAGAGTCACACAGTTAGTAGGTGTCTGAAGTTGCANGGTGCTGGTATTATCACTATTTTACAGTTGAAGAAATTGGGATAGACAGAAGTTAGGTTATTTGCCTAGAGTCACACAGTTAGTAGGTGTCTGAAGTTGCACATAAACTCAGATCTTCCTAACTTTAGGCCCATTATACTATCCACTGTGTCATCTAGCTATCTATATGCATAAATTGGTATTTCCAGAATAAAAAACAAACTCCTATTTGGCATTCAAGGCCTTTCATAACCTAGTATCTCCACCCC
>NW_020955145.1:13091-14551 GCF_900497805.2 Vombatus ursinus
CCTGGGGTCACTTGGTATAACAAGAACTTAAGAGAGAACACTTATTCTATGGGCTTTCATGATAAAGGGTCTAAAACAAGCTTGANACTTGGTATAACAAAAACTTAAGAGAGAACACTTATTCTATGGGCTTTCATGATAAAGGGTCTAAAACAAGCTTGATGTTTAAGTTATATTTAAAATGCTAGATTTCAGTGTATGTGAATTAGAGTTACGTGTAAATTAAGTTTAAGCCATGTCATGAAGTTTTCGTATTTGTCCATGAACTATTGGGGAAACAATTGAAGAGTCTTAAGTAAGAGAGTTAACTAACNAAATTAGAGTTATGTGTAAGTTAAGTTTAAGCCATGTCATGAAGTTTTCATATTTGTCCATGAACTATTGGGGAAACAATTGAAGCGTCTTAAGTAAGAGAGTTAACTAACATGTGCTTCGGGAAAATCACATCTTTGTGAAGGATGGAGTAGGGTGGGGAGAACTGAGTCAGGGAGACCAATTAGGAAATTACTGCAATAGTCTAAGTGGGAGGTAATGAAGACCTGACCTAAGGTTCATAAAATAAAATACACAGCATAAAACAAAACACAAAAAATAAAATGAATAGCATTACAAAGAAAACCACTTGTATTGAAATAGTTAACAACATGTGTTTTAAAAAACAACTTCACAGTCCTCCAAAGAACCCCTCACCTAGAAGTATGGTAATTCCTAGACAGAAATGGGGAAATTAAGAAGGGTTGGNAGGAAAGATAATGAATTCTGTTTTGTAGCAGGTTTAGTTTGAGATTCCTATGGGAAATTCCATTTGATGGTCCCAAAACATAGTCTTTATGCTTTCAATCCAATGTAAACATCAGTTCAGTTACTTCTCTCTTGCTCTGGAGAGCTGCTTGGAAATTCTAATGCAGGCATTCTTTACCTTTTTTGTGTCATGGACCCCTCTGGCAGCCTAGTGAAGCCTATGGATTTCCTCAGAATAATATTTTTAGAAATGCATGAAATACATTATATATAGGATGACAAAGGAAACAAGTTATAGTAAATTATAGTTAGCCAATTTTTTAAAAACAAAGTTTTAGACTTTTTTAAACATAAGTTAAACCTCCAGGAGTTTTGAATTCCTATCCTGATGAGTACTGAAAGACGACCCTGGGNAAATTATAGTTAGCCAATTCTTTAAAAACAAAGTTTTAGACTTTTTTAAACAGAAGTTAAACCTCCAGGAGTTTTGAATTCCTATCCTAATGAGTACTGAAAGACGACCCTGGGCTAACTGTTAAGTCTACAAATAGCCCAGCAGTTTTTCTTCTTCTGTTGTTGGCTTTAAGATAATTTTTGTTGTTGTTCAGTTGTTTNTAGCCAATTTTTTAAAAACAAAGTTTTAGACTTTTTAAAACAGAAGTTAAACCTCCAGGAGTTTTGAATTCCTATCCTGATGAGTACTGAAAGACGACCCTGGG
>NW_020955145.1:14623-15074 GCF_900497805.2 Vombatus ursinus
CTAACTGTTAAGTCTACAAATAGTTCAGCAGTTTTTCTTCTTCTGTTGTTGGCTTTAAGATAATTTTTGTTGTTGTTCAGTTGTTTCAGTCACGTCTGACTCTGGGTGACCTCATTTGGGGTTTTCTTGACAAAGATACTGGAGTGGTTTGCCATATCCTTCAGCTCATTTTACAGATGAGGAACTGAGGCAAACACGACTGAGTGACCTGCCCAGCGTTAACACAGCTAGCAAGTGTCTGAGGTCAGACTTGAACTCGGGAAGATGCATCTCCCTGACTTCAGTCCTATCACTCTATCGTCTATCCACTGTGCCACCTAATTTCCCAAGACCATATAGATAATATCTATCTTATTTGTCTCTGGGATCCTGTGAAAATCCTAATCTTGGCCTCTTTCCCTCAGTACAAAGTACCAGTAAGAACTTCAAGAAGATCAACAAACAAGGTATT
>NW_020955146.1:0-388 GCF_900497805.2 Vombatus ursinus
TAAAGGGTGATACCATAAGCAAATGAGGAGGTCAAGGAATCGTTTACCTGTCAGATCAATGAAGAAGGGAAGAATCTATGACCAAACAAGAGATAGAGTATTACAAAATGTAAAATGGATCATTTTGATAACATCAAACTAAAAAGGTTTTGCACAACCAAAGCCAACACAAGCAAGATTAGAAGGAAAGCAGAAAGCTAGGAAAGAATTTTTAACAGTGATAAACAGTTTTTATTCAGGCAACGAAACATGAAAAAATATCTTGGTACTTATTATAATAATTCCATTTGTGTAAATATAACTTTTACAAATATTTACGTGACATACAAAAAGGGAAATTATTGTACATATAAAATTTATGTAGATGATCATTACATATACAATGCAA
>NW_020955146.1:517-1581 GCF_900497805.2 Vombatus ursinus
TTGGATTGTACCATAAGAAAGAGAAGACTCCGGGTTAGATTGAGTTAAGACTTGGCGGTTGGCTTAGAATTCCAATTCTCATGACTACAAGACCATTCGAGTTATCAAGTAAATACAGAAGATGGCAGTTATTAGCCTGGGTGCTCCATGAGGACAGGAGCTACCTGAACTTTGAATCTTCCCCAGCAACAACGCAGATTTAATACACGTTGGTCAAACTGATATGACAATTTGTGTGGCAGAGAATTTCTTTAGAACGGATTTGAGATGACACATTAGGCAGAGGGCAATACAGTCTTTAATAGCTAGGAAAGAATTTTTACAGCAAGTGTCTCTGATAAAGACCTTATTTCTCAAATATATAGAGAACTGAGTCAAATTTATAAAAATACAAGCCAGTCCCCAAATGATAAATGGTCAAAGGGTATGAACAGGCAGTTTTCAGATGAAGAAATTAAAGCTATTTATAGTCATATAAAAATGCCTTAAATCACTTTTGATTAGAGAAATGCAAATTAAAACTATTCTGAGGTACTACATCACACCTATCAAATTGGCCAATATGACAGAAAAGGAAAACAATCAAAAATGTTGAAGATTTGGTACCATGAGGAGGAAACTAATGCACTGTTAGTGAAGTTGTGAACTGATCCAACCATTCTGGAGAGCCATTTGGAACTATGTCCAAAGGGCAATAAAACTGTGCATACCCATTGATCCAGCAATACCACTTCTAGGACTGTATCCCAAAGAGATCATAAAAAATTAGAAAAGGACCTTCATGTATAAACATATGTATAGCAGATCTGTTTGTGATGGTAAAGAATTGGAAATGGAGGGGATGCCCGTCGACTGGAGAATCACTCAACAAGGTGTGGTATATGAATGTAATGGAATACTATTGTGCTATAAGAAATGATGAACAGTAGATTTCAGAAAATCCTGTAAAGACTTGCACAGACTGATACAAAGTGAAATGAGCAGAACCAGAAAAACACTGTATACAGTATCAGCAACAATGTGTGATGATCAAGTATGAATGATTCAGCTCTTCTTAGCTACAT
>NW_020955146.1:1641-2156 GCF_900497805.2 Vombatus ursinus
GTCCAAGACAAGTACAAAGGTCTCACAAAGGATAATGCTATCCATATCCAGATAAAGAACTGATGGACTCTGAATGCATATGAAAGCATATTTTTTCACTTACTTTATTCTTTCCTGTGTTTTTATCATCTGTTTCTTCTTTCATAACTGTGAAAGAAGTTCACATGTATAAATTACATCAAATTGGCTACCATTTTCAGAAAAGGGATGGAAGGGAGGGAGAGAGAAATTTGGAACTCAAAATCTCAAAAAAATGAATGCTAAAAAATTTCTTGACATGTAACTGGGAATAAAATAAAGTACTATTTTTTTTTTTAGGCAATTGGGGTTAAGTGACTTGCCCAGGGTCACACAGCTAGTAAATGTCAAGTGTTTGGTCTGAGGCCGGATTTGAACTCAGATCCTCCTGACTTCAGGGCCAGTGCTCTATCCAGTGCGCCACCTAGCTGCCCCTAATAAAGTACTATTTTAAAAAACAAATCTTAAAATGCTATGTAAATATGAACTATAGGCAT
>NW_020955146.1:2195-2888 GCF_900497805.2 Vombatus ursinus
TTTCATTACTACTATTACTACCACTACCAGCACTACCACCATTAGCATCACTGCTACTACTACTACTACTACTACTACTACTACTGCTAGGATTAGAAAAGCAACTAATAGTGGGAATTAAGCAAACCATACTGACTCCATCTTGTAACCCAGTTCCAGAGCTAGCTCAGTTTCCTTGGGTCTGGTTCAATTTCTGTCTCCTGAGAAAACTTTATTCAATTATGAAAATTGTCAGAAAATTTTATTGCATTGTTTGAACTCAGCTCTGTGTGGCTTGGAAGCTGGAACACCTCTACCTGCTGCTTAGATACCCTTAAGCAAGGACCTAAATTATGTTGATGCAAGGAGTTTTCTCACAACTACAAATCTCAAGAAACCTATATGTCTTATTTGAAAACTGGACCGAAACTGGTCAGTAACTTATTATTTCCATGTTCCTTTGATTGAATACAGACACTTGGCAGGGTTGAGGTGGGGTGGGGTGAGGAGGGGGACACCACTTTTTCTGATTTCAGGGAATTGTATTTGTTCACTCTGCCCCTCCAGACTTGGAAAGTCCATAATCTTTCCTCAAATTAGAAATCAGATTATATAAATCATATATAGTGAATCATCCCTCCACTTCCTCACAGATGGAAGGAAAGAGGCTTAAGAAGAAAGAAATGGTTGCTTGCTAGTTTGAAATAAATGTCT
>NW_020955146.1:2988-3178 GCF_900497805.2 Vombatus ursinus
CTTGTCTGGAACCAAACCTCCACTTCACCTTCTAGCCACTGGCTCTAAACCCTTCTCTTCTCTTAGTTTTTCAAGTTCATCTGAGTTCCTTTGCCTTCCTCACCAGAACAGAAACTAGGGACTGTTTTTTTTTTCTTTCTTGTATTCTTAAACTCAGCATTTTGTTTATAGCACATGAGCACCCAATAAA
>NW_020955147.1:0-297 GCF_900497805.2 Vombatus ursinus
CTAGTATTTGGCATATTCTTCTTTTTAACATGCATCACTTTGTAGATCGTGGCTTCTACTTCTTCTTCACACAGGAAGTGTGTCCTTAATCTTCCTTCCTATTGCCCTCCAATTCCAGCAGAGATGGTGGGAAAGGAAGGGAAGAAAATAAGCACTTATATTCAGCTACTATTTGGCAGGGGCTGGGCCAAGGGCTTTCTTTACAATATTATGTCACTTTATCCTTATAAGAACCTTCCCAATTAGGTGATAGCATTATCCATTTTTGACAGTTGAGGAAACTGAGACAAATGGAGG
>NW_020955147.1:372-3173 GCF_900497805.2 Vombatus ursinus
GTAAGTGACTTGTCCAGGCACACACAGCTAGTGAATTTAGACTCAGGCATTCCTCACTCTAGACCCAGGGCTCTCTCCACTGCACCATCAGCTGCCTCTAATTTCTACAGAATGGAAAGTATGCAATGAGTTCATTCTTCCATGAAGTTGAACCAAGACCAAATTTTCAGATTCCAACCTGGTTCCATGCTCTTCTCTCCACCTCTCCCCAAAGTTCAGAAAATAAATGCTATGAGGCTATACTTTAGGAGTCCTGGGAACCACCCTGGGATCCTTGCTTGCATCCCCTGGCATTTGTAGCAGTAACAGACAGGCTGAGAAATAGAATTTGAACAAACTAGGATTTCTTGAATTTGCCAGCAGGAGATTCTCACCTGAAGAGTCAAAGATGCCCCAGATAAACAGCATACGAGGTTTCTACAGGTTTCAGGGAGTGAGGAACGGGGGAGGGGGACAGTTCAAAGCTGACTTATCAAGGTCCCTGTTTCTGGGGCTTGAGGCTGGTCTTACACAATAACCCTTTTCAGAATTTAATTATTATTTTAACACTTTTTGTCCCATTTTTAAATTAGGAGTTGTTACCTGAATCTGAATGGAATTGGACATAATGGGGGGCAGAGGTCTGGCTCTTTCTCAGAACAATTTGTACAACAGGATAATGTGACTCATCCTATTTTGGGTTACTAGCACTACAAGCACTAATGAGTGAGCACAGACCCATGTGTGTGGACAAAATGGAGTGAAACTAAAAAGGGAACAGCTCTGAGTTTGAATGCCTTTCCCTAAAGTGAACTAAATTACAAGTTTCTTAAAATGCTCATTCCTAACTGACTCCCCATGCCCAGGGCTTCCAGTTCCCAGGGAAGATGTGGTCTCTTATTTTGAGCAAAGGGAAGCACCATGGATGCTGGAGCAAGAAGGCCTGAGAAGTTGCCGTCCAGGTGAGTGAGGTGAAAGCAAGTATATGAAAGCTGGGGTTAGAAGTGGCTTCTATGTGTTAGAGCGAAATGACTGATTCATTTGTTGGCTGGAAGACTTGACTTGAAATTCTTTTTCAGATATTTCTCAGTAGTGGCTTCTTGCGTCAGTCACAGAACCACTGGCCCTCATTTTCTCCATCTGTAAAATGAGGGGGTTGGATTCCATGGCTGGGAGTAGGTGATGAAACCTTTTAACAGTCCTAGAGAGGGTTTTATATTTGATACCTTTTCTGGCAAGCCACTGGAGGGGAGTAGGTAGTGATGTGGTAATGAGAGCTTTAGAAAGAAGAATTTGATAACTGGGTGGAGGAAGGACTTGCCTGGGGGGAGAATTGAATCAGCTGGACCAAAAAGCAGACTCTCAAACTATATCAAGTCATGTGGTGACTGGGGTCTGAACCCAGAAAGTAACAATATTGAGAGAGAAAGGTGTATATGTGAAAGATGTCACAAAGGTGGTATCCACAAGACTTTGCAACAGATTGAATATGGAGGTCAGGAGTGTGAATGGGTTGATGAGGAGTGCATATCATTTCAGTTCTGAGCCTGGACTATTCAGAGGATGCTTTGGAATTGCATTAGAAATATAAGAAGATGGGAGGGTTGGAGGAAAAAGAATCAGTTTCCTTTTGAATTTAGCAGAAGTAGAACCAGGAGAGCATAAAGTCACTAAAATCTAGTGAGGGGAGTGTCAAGAAAAGGGGGACATTGGCAGTGTCAGAGCCTACAGAGAAGTCATGAAGGATTAGGATTAAAAAAACAACCATTTAATTTTCAGCAATTTTGAGATTATTGATAATTTCTGAGATATGAGTTTCAGTTGAGCAATGAAATTGGGAGCTAGCATGCTGAGAGTTTCTTTTCTTTTTTTTCCTTTGGACTATTGTAAATACCCAAATTAACTATGAAGGACAAATGAAGAAACACACTATCTGCATACAGAGAAAGAACTGATAAATAGGAATATGTCCAGAATAATTTTACATAGATATACTAATTTGTGTCCAATGGTGGCTATATCTTTTGTGGGGATTGGTGGGGAAGAAAAGAAAAGAAAAAAGAGAGTTTCAAAGAAAGCAAGGGAAAGGAGTTGAAGACACCAATTGGAAATGGCCATCTCTAGCTGTTCAACCATAAAATGAAGGAAAGATATTGGACACCATTTCCTGGGGATGCATGGGGCATGTGAGAGTATTTTAAGGATTAGAGAGAAATTATTTTATTTGTAGTAATAGGGAAAGGGTCATTAGTGTGACCCTATCACCCTGGAAGCAGAGCTCTACTTTAACAAACACTTAAAAGTCAAGTAATAGATAGGAAAATGAACAAACAATGAAAAAAACTGACCATGAAAAGTTAGTATGATGACAAGGAAAATCAAAACACACATGCAGAAGATGACAAATTCAAAGCTCCAAGATAAATATGAATTAGTCTCAGGCCATGGAAGAGCTCAAAAAGGATTTTGAAAATCAAGTAAGAGAGATAGAGGAAAATTTGGGAAAAATGATACAAAAAAATCATGAAAATGTGTATACAGCTTGGTGGAGGAGACAGAATATAGCACCTTATAATAGAAAATAACACCTTGGGGAAGCTAGGTGGCACAGTGAATAGAGCTCTGGCCTTGGAGTCAGGAGGAGCTGAGGACCAGCCTCAGACACTTAACACTTACTAGCTGTGTGACCCTGGGCAAGTCACTTAATCCCAATCGCCGCACCGTAAAAGCAAAAAAACAACCAAAAAAAGAAAATAACACCTTAAAAAACAGACTAGGCCAAAAGGTAGAAGAGGTGCAAAAAGCCAATGAGGAAAAGAATG
>NW_020955148.1:0-2663 GCF_900497805.2 Vombatus ursinus
CCTAAAGTTTGGCACCTAACGGCTGAACACTATACTCCAGATGAGATCTGATTAAGGCAGATCCTTTCCCCTATCAAGCTTGAGTTCCTTGCCTCAGTTTCCTGGCTACATTGTCTTTTTTCAATTCTAATCCTTCCAAGGACTGCAGTTTTCTCCCTGATTCCAAGTCTCCATCATTTACATTCCTCCTTGACATTTTGTCCCTCTGCCTGGACCTATGGCACCTTAGCTTGGCCTCCCAGAATACACCTGCCTCATCCTGTGGCCTTACCTTCTTCACCTGGATCTTCAACCATCACTTGCTGCTTGGCCTTCTACTCACTATCTCTACCACCACTACAATTCTTCCTGGTATCTGTCTTCACAAATACTCAATCCATCCAGACATAATTTTAGACTCAGTTATCTTAACTCTACTCTAGAAGGGACTTTATTTTATGGTAAAGGAAACTAAGAACCAGAGAAAGAAAATGACTTGCCCAGGGTCACATAGGTAGCAAGTGGCAGAACCAGGACTCAAATCTATATTTTCTTACTATAAATTTGTTGTTTTTCTTCTACAGCAGAATTATTTTTCTGTTGCTTCTACTTCTGAGCTGGACATCACTACTTAATATATTACAAAATAAACTGAGGATATATCACTAATGATTGTAAAGGTCTCTGGAAATGTCTATTGTTGTTCAGTCGTTTCAGTTACATACAACTCTTTGTGACCCCATTTGGGGTTTTCTTGGCAGAGATACCGGAGTAGTTCACATTTCCTTCTCCAGTTCATTTTACAGATGAAGTCACGAATGGAGTGAAGCAAGGATGTGTGCTCGCTCCCATGCTTTTTAGCATGATGTTTTTAGCAACGTTGTCAGACGCCTTCAATGAGGATGAACACAGCATCAAGGTCGGCTACCACATTGACAGTAAATTACTTAATTTGAAAAGGCTACAAGCCAAGACTAGAGTGGAGGGAAAGTTGGTGCATGATTTTTTGTTCACAAATGATTGTGCACTCAATGCAGCCTCTGAAGCTAAGATGCAACAAAGTATGGATTGATTCGCTGCTGCTTGTGCTAACTTTGGCCTAACAATAACACCAAGAAAACACAGGTTCTCAACCAACCAGCACCACTCCATCCATATATGGAACCACTGGTTACAGCAGATGGAGAAGTTTTGAATATTGTGGATAAATTCACTTACCTTGGCAGTATACTTCCCAGAGATGTACACATAGATGATGAGGTTGATACATGCCTTGCCAGAGCTAGCTCAGTGTTTGAGAGGCTCCGAAGGAAAGTGTGAGAGAGAAAGTTATTAGACTGCATACCGAATTGAAGGTCTACAGAGACATCATGCTGACCTTGTGGTATGCCCATGAAAACTGGACAGTGCACCAGTGCCATGCCAGGAAACAGAATTGTTTCCATTTGAATTGTCTTAGGAAGATTCTGAGGATCACCTGGCAAGATAAGATACTAGACACTGAGGTCCTTTTTCGAGCTAAATTGCCAAGCATTTAAACTCTGCTGTGGAGAGCACAACTCCAATGGGTTGGCCAATGTACATTTGCCTAAAAGACTGTTTTACAGAGGACTCATATAAGGAAGGCCTCACGTGGTGGTCAGAAGAAGCAATACAAAGACACTCTCAAAGTCTCTCTGAAGAGCTTTGGAATTAATTGCATGACATGGGAGACACTGGCAAAGGACTGCCCAGCATGGCGAGCCCACATCAAAGAAGGCACTACGCTCTGTGAGTGAAAAAGCATTGCAGTAGCTCAAAAGAAACGTGATATGCACAAATTTAGAGACATCTCCACTCCAAATGTTCATTTCAAGCTTGTATTGGTCTGATCAGCCACAGTCGGACACACTGTACCTTGATTCTAACATAGTGACGCCATTTTGGTCCTCTTCGAGAATGAAGGATAACGACCACCCAACCAGTCTGAGGCTGAACTTGAACTCAGGAAGGTGAAGTTTCTTGACTCCAGGTCCAGTGCTTTATCCACTGTGCTACCTGAAAATGTCCAAATTTTTTAATTGTGCTCCTTTGACTTGTGAGAGCCACTGGGTACTGATTTATTTGGATTTTTTTTTTAACTTATAAGAACTACAGGTGCTCTGAGGATAAGAAACTTGAAGGCTGACATACAGACTCAATGATGCAAAAGGTTTAGGAGGCAAGCACCTACATTAAGTGTGTTTGTTTTTTCTCTTATTGAGTATTTTACTAACTGGACCACATGGCCTGGCCCCATCTGCTTGGCCCCAAAGAATAGAACTAGGAACAATGGGACAAATTGCCTTGTCCCAAAGTGGAATGGGTTGTTTGAGAAATAGCAAGTTTGCCATTACTGCAGGTCTGAGGGTGGTCTGAAGAGGCTGGTTGAGTCCTTATTAAGGATATTAAGGAATGATGTAGTTCTCAGGTCCAATGTCCCTTACAGCACAGTAATATTCCATTACATTTATTTAACCCAGGTCGTTCTTATTAATCTGGCAGTGGGCATATAACACAAAAAGTGCTGCTGTAAATATTTTGGTTTATATGGAGCCCTTCAAACGATGTAATATATGTAAAGTGCTTTGCAAACCTTAACACAATGTATACATGCTTGCTGTTGTTTTTGTTATTTCTTTTTGACATTGACCTTCTAGAAGTGT
>NW_020955148.1:2703-3169 GCF_900497805.2 Vombatus ursinus
AATCTCTGAGGTCAAGAGTATGGACATTTTAGTCAAATTATTTACAGAATTCCAAATTGATTTCTAGAATGGCCATACAATTCACAGTTCTACCAACAATGCAGCTCCTACAGAGTTCAGAAATGTTTGGCTTTGAACCAAATTTAATAAGATAAAATTGAACAGGGAAAATTCTTATACTTAGGTTCAAAAGTCAACTTAAAAGGAGATGAAATTGGCTAACAGCAGTTCATCTGAGGAATAATTGGAGGGTTTTAGTGGACGGCAAGCTCAATATATGTCAACGTTGTGGTTTGGCAGCCAGAACAACCCCAGAAAACTTGAAGGCTGTATTAAGGTATTGATCCCTTTCTAAGTTATTACATTAGTAACCAGGACTAGGGAAATCTTACTATCCTACTATCTTCTGCCTTAATCAGATCTCATCTGGAGTATAGTGTTCAGCCGTTAGGTGCCAAACTTTAGG
>NW_020955149.1:0-131 GCF_900497805.2 Vombatus ursinus
GCTCTTCTCTTTGCTCTTCCTTTACTCTCTTACGTGGAGACCTTCTTACCTTCAAGTTTTTCTATGAACTTCTCTCTCTCTCTCTCTCTCTCTCTCTCTCTCTCTCTCTCTCACTACTACATCTAGAGATC
>NW_020955149.1:187-1907 GCF_900497805.2 Vombatus ursinus
TAGGCCTACATCTCTCTCTAATTTCAGTCCCATATCATGATATGCAATTACACTATTTCAAAATGATGTCTGCTAGTCATCTCAAAGCCCCCTAGTATAAGACAAAGTTCCTCATCATGACTTCTCCCAAAGCACCTCACCATCTTCCCTAGTATTTTCAAGAGTACTGCCATTCTACCAGGAGCTAAGGTTCATGGCCTCAAAAAACTGAATAACACCTTAAAAATAGAATTTGCCCATTGATAAAGGAGGCACAAAAATTCATTTAAGAAAGAACTCCTCAAAAAGCAGAACTGGACAGGTGGGAAAGGAAGTACAAAAGCTCACTGATGAAAATAATTCCTTAAAAATTTGAATTGGGCAACTGGAAGCTAATGACTCCATGAGGCATCAAGAAACAAGAAAACAAAGTCAAAAGAATGAAAAAGAGAAAAAAAATGTGAAATCTCCCACAGGAAAAATGACTGACCTGGAAAATAGATAGAGGAAAGATCATTTTAAAATGATTGGACTATCTGAAAGCCATGATTTAAAAAAAGGATTCTAGACATTACATTTCCAAAAATTATAGAGGAAACATGCCCTGATAACTTAAGTCTAGAGAGTAAAATAGGAATTGATAGAATGCACCAATTATCTCCAGGAAGAAATTGCAAAATGAAAGCTCCCATGGATAGTAGACACAAATTTCAGAGCTTCCAGGATAAGGAAAAACTATTGCAATAACTCAGAAAGAAACAATTCAAATATCATGGAGCTACAGTCAGGATAAAATAAGGCTTATCAGCTTTTACCTTATAGGAGCAGGTGGCTTTGAATATATTCCAGAAGACAAAGGAGCTCAGATTAAAGCCAAGAATAACGTCTCCAGCAAAACTGAGTATAAACCTTGAGGGGAGAAATTAGATATTAATGGAAGAGAGGAATTTCAAGCATTCTTGATGAAAAACCCAAAGCCGAAGAGAATATTTGACATTCAAACACAATACTCAAGAGAAGCATAAAAAGATCAACATAAAAGAGAAATCAGAAGGGGCTCAATAAGGTTAAACTGTTTACGTTCCTATGTAGCAAGATGACACTGGTACCTCCTCATATCTTTATCATGATTAGGGCAATTAGAAGAAGTCTACATAGATAGAGGGCATGGGTGTGAGTTGATTGATGTTTGGATGATCTAAAAAATAGAGGGATGAGAAAAAGGGATACACTGGGAAAATGGGTAAGGGAAAGGGAGAATAGGGAAAAATTGTTCAACTAAAAGAGGCATGCAAAGAAGAGCTTTTACAGTATAGGGGAAAATGTAGAGAAAGCTTTTACATTATGGGGTGGTGGGCAACGCTTAAGCCTAACTTTCCTCAGAAATCACACACACACAGAGAAACCCACACACACACATAAACACACACACACTGACACACATACACACTTACACACACACACAAACACACACACACACACAAACACGCACACACTCTGCAAGTGGGTAAATCTAGCTTACCCAACAGGGAAGTATGAAGGGAAAAGAATAAGAGAAAAGAAAAAGAGGCCTGGGGTGGAGGGTTGGGAGGAGGGAATGGAGAGGATAAAATGGATGGAAAATTGAGGCAGCCAGTGCAAAACAGACTTTTGAGGAAGGACAGGGGAGAGGGAGGGAGAGACAAAGAGAGAGAGAATGAGAGAGAGAGAGAGAGAGAGAGAGAGAGAGAGAGAGAGAGAG
>NW_020955149.1:1925-3008 GCF_900497805.2 Vombatus ursinus
AAAAAAGAATATAGAATGAAGGGAAATACAAAGTACTCACAACTCTGAATTAGAATGGGATGAATTTAATCATAAAATGGAAGCTGATAGCAGAATGGATTAGAAATCAACATTCACCAATATATTGTTGACCAAAAACATGCTTGAAACAGAAAGACACACACACAAAGGGTTAAAATGAGGGACTGGAGGAGAATCGATTATGCTATCACAGAAGCAAAAAAGGCAGGGGTAGAAATCATGACTTCAGCAAAGCAAAAGCAAAAGTGGAGACATAATCTAGGAAACTACATTTTATAAAAAGTAACATGGCCAATGAAGTGACACTAAAAAATTTTTAAGTAAGTTTTTCAAATAAAGGACTTATTTCACAACTATGAAGGGAACTGAGTCAAATTTTAAAAATTTAGAGACACTTTCCAATGGACAAATGGTCAGAGGATGTGAACAGGCAGTTTTCAGTAGAAGAAATCAAAGTTATCTATAGTCATATGAAAAAATTTTCTAAATCAGTATTGAATGGGAAAACACAAAATTACTTAGGTACCAACTCACACCTATCAGAAATGAAAAAATGTTGGAGGGCATTGTGTGAGGAAAGAGTTGTAAATTAGTCCAACCATTCTGGAGAACAATTTAGAACTACACTCAAAGGGATATAAAACTGTGTGTACCTTTGCTCAGGAATAGTACTGCTACTAAAGAGAGATGATTCAACAACCTGCCTGAAAAATAAGAAGGCCAGAGGGGCTAGTACAATGTAAGGAGGACAGTGTCATCCATGAGACTGGTGCCATGAAGCCTGTCTAGAACACCAGCCCATATTAACTACATAGGCTTTAGCAATACTATAATCATTGCTCATTACATAAACAAGATCATGGGAGAGCTCTCTCAGAGAAATAGCAAATAGAAAAAAAAGTACCCTTAATGAGCTGGAGGAATTGTTCTCAGGGAACAAAAAATGAAAAGAATGTGCTTTTGCCCTGTAAAATTCATTAATAGAAATTATGCAATTCTAACCTTGATCTGCCCTGCCTCCTGCTAGAAAGGTATAAAAGTCCACATGCAGATGTTGCCAAA
>NW_020955149.1:3051-3164 GCF_900497805.2 Vombatus ursinus
TGGCCTAGGCTGTGGTTTTGGCAGTTTGGGCTATGGAGGCCTGGGCTATGGCAGCTATGGCTATGGCTTTTACCGCCCATCTTGCTATGGAAGATATTATTCCTATGGCTTCT
>NW_020955150.1:0-3609 GCF_900497805.2 Vombatus ursinus
CAAGATGACAAAGATGGGTACTTCCATTACTGAGAATGCACAGTCAACGCCGCCGATAGTGAGCACACCTCTGTAAGCTACCTGCACACAGGAGGAAAGAGTGTCAGGACAAGACTTCCAATTTCACTGGTGCAGGGAATTCCCAAGGAGGGAAGACCCTCTCTCCTCCAGAGCAAACAGGCACTATTTCCGGGATTTATTGCCTTAGTAAGCTGCTAGAGGCCCCCAGAATTTAAGTGACTTGCTCTGAAGTCAAGGAAGAGCCACAAGACTGGATTATCCACTATAATATGCTACAAATTTGTTTATTTTGAAAGTAAAGAACAATAGTCCACATAATAACTGTCATTTCAAATAAGTCAGCTACTAAAAAACCTGTAAGTACACGTTGAGTCTTCGAATATGCAGACCACCACTTTTTTAAGAACCAAAGTACTTTTTAAAACAGCAGCTGAAAAATACAGATTTTTGCAGTTTGTCAAATTTATAACGTGGCATTTTTAAAGCTTACACCTAAAGAAAAGACAGAGCAATTTACCTTGTCAGTGCACAAACTCTTTATTGGATGAAAAATTACAAAGAGTAAAGTATAATTTCAAAATACTAAATGCAATTTAGATTTCATGAAGGTTGCTTTTTGTTTAAAAAAGTCAAATGGGGAGGGGGGAGTCTTCCAATATCAACGGATCCCAAATTTTTTTTTGACTGTTTAGCATGACAAATTTTAACTAAAGTTCAATTGCATATAGTACTCTATAAAACTGCAATATAAAATCATCACAATATAATTGAGGAATGTGAAATTCAGAAGTCAGTACTATATAAACAAACAAAATAACGTCTAAAAGTGAAGTAGTTACTGCAAGCCAGTAGGCTGAATTCTTCCAAACAGCAAGAATTTTTAATGTGACAATATCATATTATGACCTAGGGCTCAGCATTGTTGCCACTTGGTACATAATTCATTTATGAACAAAGAAAAAGAAAACTTTCAATGCTTAAAAAAAATACCCCATATTCTTAACTTTAACCTCTGGCCAATACATTTATTGAAATTTCTGCCAACTCATTAGTTTTGTGGCAGTGATTGTGGGTGAACGGTAAGACTATCTTCTAAAGCAAAAGCCCAATGAATGAGGCATGAGTTACTTCTCTGGCCAGAATTTTCAACTGTCTCAAACTTAACCGTATGAAGTAACAGATTTAGCACAAGTGAGAATTTGATATTTGAAGTGCACAACCATTTTGCTATACTTTGAATAAAAAAGGGAAGTCTAATTAGAAGAAATAGCAGGAATAGCTGGTTTCTCAATTCAAAACAATAATTCAATCCAGAATGAAGTATCCCACAACAGGGAATCTATTTTTACAACCCTTCTATCCGTGATAAACCAGATTACAGTCACTGTAATGGGAGATGCCTTTAGTGGCCCTTTATTTTTGTGATAAGCTAGTGCAGATCTAACCATTTTTAAATGTTCTGTTAAGCAATTGTCCCTGTTTTGGTCAACTTAGTTCTCTCTTGGATGTTACAAGTCTATCAGAGACTTAGACAAGTTCACATACTTCAAAGCCGAAAGATAAGCCTGGGATGGAAAACAAGATGAATGGATCTAGCAGTACAAATCGCAGCTTCCTGTTAGATGCAACAAACATTCCTTAAAGAGAACAGTTCTAGCCTTTCAAGGAACAGATGTGCCACCTACACAGAGAGACTGAAAAAGGGTGGCTAATCTGAATCACAATCACTGCTATCAGAAGAGCTCGAGCTGCTGCTGCTGCTGCTGGTGCTGCCCAAGCCCGAGGAGCTGCTGCCACCGCCACTGCCCCTGCTACTGACTGCTACTCTCGCTCAGACGCTCGGCCCCTCCTTCGGCCTTGGACAATTGAGTTTTCTCAGCTGGAAAACAGGGAGAGACGATAACCTAGCAGTAGAATTAAGGGGCCACACCAACACTTTAAAACAGTCACTTACATTTTGTTTGGCGTTTTGTAGAATTTAACTGGTTACTGACATCCAGTAACCGCTTTTCCAACTCCTCTTTGTTCTGTAAACGAAGCTCCTCTTTGGATTTCATTATTTTCTTAGCTGCATGATTCAGGACAAAAAGTGAGCATGACCAAAACCAAAGAAAAATACCAGTTAGACTGCTGCTAAACTGCAGAGCTACATACCATGAAGCTTCCTGGGTGTCTTTCTCAGACAGGCCATGACGTATTTTTCCAGTTCTCTCAGGGTTGACGCTTTTAGTGTGTCACAATCAACTTCTATTTCATCAGGATTAGAATTCCTTAAAGGTGGTTCTCTTGACTCTATTATATGGATGACTTGCCTAAGTTTGTCTATGGGGAGTTTGTTTATATCCAAGATTAATTGCCTTTTCTCATCATAATTCATAGGCTCAGCATCATCTTCATCCTCAGATTTATACGCCAACATCGGTTGCTTGGCCTTTTTTGGCTGACTGTAACAAATTTTACTTAGTTTAGTAGGCTCAGATAAATTCTGCAAAATATATGAGTATATGAGAGGAGAATTATGTGAACAAATAGCCATATGAAAAAATTCACCTGGTTTTCAGCTTTTTCTTCAGTTTTATTTGCTTATATTTTTTCCTCTGACTTTCATCTTTGTTGATAAATTTCTTTTTTTCTTTCTTCTTCCCTTTCTTAGATTTCTCATTCTTTTTCTTTAGCTTATGGTAAGGCACTTGAGACAGAACTTGTAGTTGTTGATGCACAGCTCTAAGCTAATAAAGAGAAATATTTATTTAACACTTTGAATTAAACGTTAAGGGCAATTATAAAAAATGAAAATGCAAATTCAGATATATTATCTTGAATAAACTTGAGACCCTCACATTCCCTTGAAGTCTGCACATTTGATTTTATTAATTCATTATCCTAAGAGAAAGTATCTCCCTTTCCTTTAAATACAAATTAATACTCTCCAACTTTCAGACATGAAATAAAAAGACAGACCAAAGACACAAGAAATTTAAATTCAAAAACAGATTCAGCATTTGCCCAACAGACGAAAAAATTTCCAAAACAAGCACGCATTGAGTCTATAATTTTAACCATAAAACAGATTATAACTAGCAGTTCACTAAGGAAATGTTTTGGGTTTGTTTTTTTTTTTAACTTGAAACTACATTCATACTACATAATTTTACCTGGAAACTACATTTGTCCACGAGACATTTCAGAAACATCTTGTAAACTGCTTAAAATCAGACATCACTCAGTGTGCTAGCAACATGAAATTTCTCAATATAAAGATTTTTTTTTTGTTAAAGTAAATATCAACCATTTCGAATTTCTTTGACTGTTTACCTAAACCACAAATCATCACCTGGCTAATTTAACTGAAGAAAACACCCTCCCGGTACACAAACACGACGTTGCTGATCTGGCCTAAATACCTGCTCCTGAAGCTTTGCAAGGCGCTGCACTCGTTCATCAGCTGACTTTTCAGAAGAGTTGTCCTCAGAGGAAGCATCACTACTATTTTCTCTACAAAAAGCTTTTGCTACATCCTTTTTAATGTAACATAGAGGCCTTCTTTCAATGGGTTCATCTGGGATCTTAGCAAACTGCATCTCAAAA
>NW_020955151.1:0-3281 GCF_900497805.2 Vombatus ursinus
GGTCAACAAATGGGAGCCAAATTCCTTTTGGCAAAAAGGGGCAAAGGTAAACCCCTTCATTTTCCCCCCTCAAACAAATTGGGACCAAATTCATTTGCTGTAAGGGGTGGAGGTCTCAGCTTCTGTAACTGCTTCCTGCTGGCAAGGGACGTAGAGCTGTCCCTGCCTCTCTGGGTCCCGTTAGAGGGGTGAAACTTCAAAACCCAGCTGATGCCAGGTTCAGGTACACAGCCTGAGCAGTCATCTGGAAGTTCATGGCTCTGAATCCAGAAGAAAGGAACTTAGCAAGAATATTTAGTAACAAACACAAGAGAGGTATAGTTAGTGGGGGAATTAGAATAGGGGCCAAAATGGAAAGAAGCCAGGATTCCCATGAAGATGACGATTTTGTGAATTTCTTGCATCCAACTAGCTTTTTCCAAACTATGAGCAGTGCAGAATTCTACCCACCCAGAGTTGTTGTTCCACATGCAACGAAATGTGTTTGCTAAAGCACAAGAGGCAAGCAAGTAGTTTAGGGCTATTCTATTATCTAGAACTACTTTTGATAAGGAATCTAAAGATTGCTGGAATTCCCAGAGACCATAAGCTGTCACATTTGCCAACTGGTAAATAATCTCTATAAGGTTAGAGAGAATATGTTTATGTTGTAGGTTATACCAGGGCATCAGATAGTCTGCTGCCTTTTTAAGAGACCAGAGGACATTTCCCCAAAATCCATGTTTTGCCCTTAAGTTAGAGACTGTGGGCCCATGTGGCATTGAAAATGGAGAAAGGGGGTGCTAAAAATCCGAGGGTGCACACCCCATTGTAGGGTGTCAAACCTTGAGTGACCAAGATGGTAGTTCTGGGGTCTTGCCATGTGTTAGCACTTTGTTTCACCTTTTCCCCAAAATTCTTGTCACTAGTGGTATCTGCCCAGGCTGTAGTGCAGGTCAAAAGATTAGCAGAAACTCTTACAGTCTCTCCCTCCACAGGGGTGTTAACTTGTCTAGTGGCCTTGGAGCTTGTCTCCCAAGTAAGGGAATATTCCCCTGCAGAGAAGCAAGGCATAGATATAGACAGAGTAGTCCATAGTGAAGTGGCAAGTGTAAATGAAGTGGCCTAAACTTCTGAGAAAGCCTTATTAGGAAGATGGGCTTTGTGGAGATGGGAGTCACTGTGTGGGTGTAAGTGGTCTAACTGGTGTCTCAGTTTAACAAGTGTAAATTTGGAGGCTTCCTCCATTAGAATGGCTGTGGCAGCCACTGCCTGGAGGCACGCAGGCCATCCAGCAGCTATGAGGTCTAATTGTTTTGAAAAACAAGCCATCTGGCTAAGGTCAGATCCTAAGCACTGGGTCAAAACTGCCAAAGCTTGCCCTCTCCTTATATCCACTGAGTAAAAGGTTTCTCTAGATTAGGGAGAGCTAAAGCTGGAGTGGTGGTCAATTTAGATTTTAAAATCACAAAAGCTTTAGCCTGGTCTGGGCCCAGAGAAGCATGCTTAACAATAAAACTATTACTACATATCCAGAGTCTACAAAATCTAGCCATGCCTAGAAAAGTTTGAAATTATTTCTTAGCATCTGGGACAGGGAGTTTGTGGCCCAGAAACTTTACAGACTGGCATGCTGTCTGAATGTTGTTCAAAGGGACCCTACAGCCTTGAGTTCCCAAGAAATTAAGCATTCCTGAGGCAGTGGACAAAGAAACCTCCTGGGTGGGGCTACAAATAAGAATATCATCCACTTACTGGATCAAGCTATTGTCCCCTAGTTCCATGTCCCTTAAATCCCTCCCCAAAGCTTGGCCAAATAAATGAGGGCTATCCCGAAACCCCTGGGGTAGGACTGTAGCTCACCCAGGAACTCCCTGTTCCCAAATTGCTCCCACACTTCCAGGGGAACATGGGGAGGTCTGGCACACAGAGGGAAAAGGGAGATGGGAGGCTTAACTACAGAAAATTTCCCCAAATTCTGCAGGTTCCCTCCCAGCAAGCGGGAGGGGCAAGAGGAGATCATAAGAGAGAAGTGTTTAAACAACAGATTTTCAACTAGGAAGGGGAGGGGGTATGTCTGGAGACATCCCTTAATTTTCCTTTCATAGCCCGTGACCGGATGGGTCAAGGGCAAATAGGGCCAGAGCAATTGGTTAAAGCAAAGAACATAGCCATGATAAAGTGGGTAACCTTACCTCTAACCTCGATTTCTGTGCAGGGATTGGCGAGAGAGATGGAGAAAGTGGGAGTGTTGCCTGGACCCAGGTTCCCCTATCCTCCCCAGTCTTGAGAAGACTGGAGGGCAGGGCACTGGGGGGCTGTTCTACCACTTCTCCTACTTCGGAGACAATCCATCTTCCAATGTCCCTCCTGGTCACATCTTGGGCAAGGTCCTGGAGGTGTCTAGCTTGGGGGCTTCTTCCAAGGGGGCACCCTGGAAGGGCACTCCTTGGACCAGTGACCCTCCCTATGGCCTCCCCTGCCCGAGTCTCTGGGCTTCCTCCAAGGGGGTGCCTTGGAGGGGCACTCCTTGGGCCAGTGACCCTCCTGGTGGCATTGAAAGCAGCTTTTCCCACTGCCCAAGTTGCCAGGAACACCCTTGGGTCTTTTCCTAACTTTGGCAGCAGCCAAGAATAGAGCATGTTCTTTGTCTCTAACCTTCTGCCTGCGTTCTTTCTCCTCTGCTGTAACTAGGTCTCTGTTGTTAAAGACTCCAAAGGCAATCTCGAATAACTGGGCCTGAGGTGCTCGGGATCTCATTGCCAATTTCTGTAGTTTCCTCCTAATAGCTGGGTCAGACTGGTTAATGAAATACATGCTAAGGACTGCTGCCCCTTCAGTAGAGTCCGGATCTAAATTTGTATACTTTTTAATGACTTCTACTAGCCTATTTTGGAAAAGAGCAGGGTTTTCCTTTTCTCCCTGAGTAATTCTCTTAATCTTCTGAAAGTTTACTTGGTTTTGAAATGCTGTTTTCAGGCTTTCTAACAGGCAACCTATCATGTAGTCCCTCTTTCCCCTATCCTCACTCTTCTGATAATCCCACCCCGGATCACTAGCAGGAACAGCAGCTGTTCCTGGGGGGTATTTTATAGGGTCCTTGCTAGCAAAACGATCCCCCAAATTCTGGGCTTGTTCCCAGATTCTCTTCCTCTCCTCAATGGTACAACAGGTAGAGAAGAGGACATGCAAATCACCCCAAGAAAGTTCGAATTGTAGGGACAGATCCCTGAAGCCCTCAGTAAATTTAGTGGGATCTTCAGAGTACCGACCTAGCTTTTCCTTAATCTGGTTGAGGTCTG